>NW_022197544.1:4352520-4387325 GCF_009176525.2 Contarinia nasturtii
AGAACTTCTCATAAAGCGGCGATCAATAATTTTTATAAATTTCAAGATGCGACTGATTTGATTTTAAATAATCTCAGGTTGAAAAAAAACCCTTTATTCTTAAAATCAATAATAGAAGCCGAAAATGTCTTGGGCATTACACCCAGAAACTCAATAACAAATAAAATATAAAGTGTAGCGAGTGTTGCTATCAAAACTTGAAATTCTCATTAAAATATGATCAAAAAATACATCGTATGGATGTTATATAATTTTTTAAATTCGATTAAAATAAAAAAATATGAAAATACTTCTTAACTTGACCGATCACAACCGTGCGACGATTCTTTCATAATCGTGACGATTTTTCATAATTGTTGATTTTTAAACGATCGTCGAAAGAATCGTCAAACGATTGTGATCGTGCACGATTTCAATCGTTGGTGTAGGAAATGACTCCTTAAAGCACATCATCATAAATACATGAAGCTTCCCATTTCTGCCGATATATCAACGCTCTTAATATGTCGGTAGTCATTTTACGGTATACATTGAAGGGAGGGTGGTTAGAATTGGTTCACGGCATGCTTGGCCAGTACATTTGTGTTTTGATTTGATTTTAAAGACTCTTAATTACAGTTCAAAACTTATGGCTATCATTTTGCTGTTATTGTTTCGTTCTCAACCAAATAAATGGTTCAACGTCATTTATAGAACAAATGCTCGTTTCAGCACATTATTCGCAATGTGTGACCATTCCCACGATACTGATACGTGTATAAAGTGTAAATAGTTTGCGAAAGGACTTCGTCACGCATATAAAATCATACATTGCAGCAAATGAAAAAAAAAATGCACACCACATTTTTATATATATAAATGAATCAAAAACCACTGCGTTTCTCAACTCAATCGACCAACCACCTCAAATCAATCGACCAACCGCCTTTTTTCCCATTCATTATTTATTTCTCCATATTTGTTTTTTTTTTTGTAGCTTTGAAAAAAGGAAATTCTTTTTTAAAATGAAATGTTTTTAGCCTCAAATACACATGTTTCAGTACATGGGATTTAATTGAATAATGAAACGATTTTATGCTCCGGCGATAAATGGAAATGCGTATTTTGAATATCACAGCACTTGGAAGGTTCAGCAAATTGCAATGGTATATTGTGTTTGATTTTTTTTTTTGGTATCAGGGCGACACAATGGTATGCCGGTGTATATTGCGATGATTGGTAACAATTGAATAAAATTAACCGAATCCTGTACGTAGCGTTTTTTTTTTCAGAACGAAACATATCAAATGTTTGACTGGGTTTCCAAATGAAAAAAAATGCAAATAATTTGTTCAATTATTGTGATTGTATTAATTTTAAATTCGGAGCTTGGGAATTGGTCCACTAAAAACCGATATTTTGAAAACAATGTGACAAAGTGAGCGGATGACATTTTGAATACATTTATATAGTTTATTGTCAATAATTCAATAAGTTAGATTAGACAATGGAATAATTAATAAATTGTTCATAAACGATGATGCGTAGCCATGAATTTCTTAGAAAATTCTTAATATTGTTTATGATTGGCAATAGATGATGATGGTGATTTTGATCACATAAGAATAGATAAGGAAATACGCTGATTAAACATAAACGTTAGCTTAATTATATGAATGCATTGCACTTTGGAAATTTACAATGAATTGACATGCTGTCTTCATAAATGGTTTGAAATTTTTATATTCCAATGATAAAGTGTTTTCCTAATTCACAGCGTCCTCTGCTCTCTTTCTATAAAAATCTATGTGCCGATGTGCTGAGTTGATATTAAGCTGCTATTTTCGCTATCACTTTGGCTCCAGCATCGTTTATTGTAAACATTATCAAGAAAGCGCAAATGTGTTAGCTCGGTAAATATGGACTTTGGTTATTGAATTTGTAACTTGAAAGGGCCATCAGATATATAAATTTTGCTCTATAGCTTTCTGTGTAATATAATTCAATAAATTTCATAAATGTTGTTGAAGTTTTTTTTATAATCGAAAACTTCAATCACACCATGGCACGTTGCTGGATTCATTGAAAGCGATTGCGATGTCGCTTTCATATCCGCTAATAAAATAAAATTGTGAGAACGCTCTTCAGTGTATATGTGTGTTTTTTTTTTTTCTTTCTTCGTTTTGAACCGATAAAGATGTTCAATGAGGTTGAAACATGAAAATATGGCATTTATGGTACTAAAAATGTTCATGTGTATGACTTTCTTCTTTCTTCTCCTCGTCTTATCTCTATGACAATGTGCCTAAAAAAGACAAGCAACAGCGTATAATAGCAGAGAGCAAGAGAGGGAGAAATGAAGCGACAGCTAAATGATGAGAAATCGAACAAATGTTACACTTTTAAGTTGAAAAGGATCCGTTTTGATGTGAGTTGGGACCTTTGTTGTCAATTGCAGAGTTTTTCGAAATTTAAAGCTTTATGTATTCGACGAAGAGAATAAATTCAATTTTAAGTACTTTTCCATTTCGTGATACAGGTAACATTCAACTTTTATTTCTTCTTCGGCTTCTTCTATTATTTTCAAGTGACATCAACAGAGTTGACTGAAATGGGCAATACTACAAACTCATGGAATAAAAAAAGACCCCAGCAATATCACATGAATATCATTTATTTTCGTCAAATGCAAACCCAATTTGTCAATTTTACTCAAATGCCCATTATTGAGAACATCAAATGCAAAACGATTCGCTTGAATAAACTTTGTTTTCGGTCATATTTACGAAAACTGTAGCTCTACACAATTATGAATTGCCATTCTAATAGGTGTTCTTGAGAAACAAACATACAATTCATAAAATATTCAATAAAAACAATTATTACGAAAATGCGAAAATGTGAAATAAATTGACGACGTGGTGTAAAAGAAAGAGATACAGAGAGAAAACCATTGAAATGACTGGAAAATGTTATCTAAAAATGGACATTTTCCATTTGAAAACAATGTGGCAGGTATTCACTATATTTCAATGGAATATTTTCGGAGAGTCCAGTTTGTGATACCAACAATATGACTAATCGCTTCAGTTGGCGAATAACAAAAAATTTGCTCACTATACGCTGAATATGTAATTTCATATCCACATTATGTCAGAAGTGACCGTTCTTTTTTTGAAAATATTTTGTGGCTTAAATTGTCTGAGAATATAATATTTCCCATTTGGTTCGCTTTCACCCTCAATTAAATTGATGTCACTTAAAATATACGGTTCGATTGCTGTTACTGCCGCATTTTGCCGCTTTTGTAACAGCAACAGACGTTTTTATCGATAATTTCTGGTTGGGAATTTTAAAATGTGTACCGCATTCGGTAACCAGAGAATGAGAGAATTGAATTCAATGAAAAAAAAGAACGTAAGCCACACATAGACAGACATACACACACACACAACTAAATATTTAAAAGCAATTAAAATATAATTATGTATATTATACATACATGTGCACTATCTTTTCTATTCAATTCATTAATTATTGAATTTAATTTTTTTTTCGTTCATTTGTTCGTTGGTCTATCTGCAAAGTAACGGATCCGACACGCTAACTTTCATGACGCGGTAAAGACCAAATCATTTCGATTATGAATCGAATATTATTATGTAGGGTAATATTTGTTTTAAGAGATAATTAGCCCCATATAACAAAATCAATGATATTGAGGGTTTTGGACGTGGGGTAACAAAAGAAACAAAAGACATTTATAAAATTCAAGACTTATTCAAAATCGAGAAAGGCCACATTTTTATTATTTAAGAGTGGTTGAAAATGAAATATTCATTTTCAAATTGCATTGGCGTTCATGTTCGAATGACTTTTTAAAGTTTTCTATTTAAAATCAACCTGGATTTTTCTGGTTAAACATTTCAATTTTTAAATCACAAATACTTAGTATAAAGCTCGCAAAAAATTTAGTGTACGATTCCAGAATCTGCTTTTATGCACACAGCATCGACATAATATACACATTATTTATATGAAAGGTGAGGGAACGGTTCAAGCTTTATTTCCCGAGAACATCATTTTCATAATGGAAATTCCCATGAAAGGTGAAAAATCAGAGTTTTGCTTACAATTTCGAGTGTTTTCACCCGTATCTATCAATTTCAATGTTGGAATATTAATTGTTTATCTGCTCGTTTAATTAATTGATGCGGTTTTAAGCCATTAAGTGCTCTCTAATTTACAAATGTGGTCATTTCTCTATCATGCTCGCTCGCTCTCGCTATCCGTCTTTCCAACGCTATTGCTTTCAATGTATTTCGATAGCGTATCCAAAAATACTATATCAAGGATAAGCTGATTTGAATATTTAAAGCGATTTTATTATTGACTAGTTGACTATTAACAGTTTGAATATATTTTGTATCGATGGATGGGATGTGCGTGTGATTGACCTCTTTGAGATCAGGGACCGGTGTATACTAAGCGATCAATGTAATTTGAAATTCGTGTAATTCACGAAAATCAAAATTAAATTTGCGTTTGCATTCATGCTTTCATTTAATACTGAACTGACAGTTGCACTAATTCATAATTTTTTTCCATTCTTTTCGAAAATGGAAGTTTTGACATTATGAGAGAGAAAAAAAGTTCAAGCATGATTTTTGTTGTTAAAACTATGCAACGAGAAAAAATGTGATGATATTATTTAACTCATTTATCTTATTGTATTTTTCTGATGGGACAAATTGTTGATGAAAAATTCGTTTTGTTGGTTTCCAATTATTTTTTTTTACCAAACAACTGTTCATGACAATGGTTAAAATGAAATGTTTTAATTGAGTTAAGAGCAATATGATATTGATACAGAGCAAAAAAAATGTATCTCTCGCTGGATTCACATTTCATACAATTAAAATAAACGAAATTTTTTGCGTCTGTGTGATATATGGAATGGCAAGGATGACATATTTTCAAATTACCATTGCCAATAACTGCTGACACTTAGAAACCAGAATATTGTCGAAATGAACATGCATTAACTGAGCGCGACACAGTCAGAAACAAAAAAAAACATATAGAACTATATCGAGAAAGGGGAGGAAACTGAACAAAATAAATACAAGCATAAAAATAAATTGGACAACGATCTAAAGAAATAAGGAAAAGAACACACAACATGCATGCTCAGTCATTCTATCTTGTTCTGTTTCTATTTCGGTTTCCGATCGAATTTTATTTTCATGGTCCCGAAAACATTGTATCCATAAATGCATCGAAAAAAATATCCAAAATGTAATCACTATAGACTATTTACCATTGCCGTTCTTTATGATTGTGATTTTATATCGCTTGAACCGCAATCAAATGGCAAATAAAAGTGGAAATGGTAATGGAAGCGAGCATGAAAAATGTTTATGAGTCCGTTCCTATTTTTCTGCTTTCTCAAGCAATGATGATGAAGACGACAACAGCGACGCCAATGACGCAACCACATCTATCGAATACTTTGGCTACGAACATCGAAATCGCAACAATTTCGAACGATTCGAACTATGAACGCCATTATGTTGTGTCGAAGAAAATATAATTCGGGCTAAAGCCAAGTTCAAATAAAATTCCGAAACATTTTAAACGAAATTTGATGATTCAAATAATTTTTTAAATGATTTCGGTTTCATGGCGTACTTAAAATGACTTTAATTATGGCAAAATATTGAGAATATATAGTACATATCCGATCGCGAATGGGTCTCGTTGAATGATTTAAGATAGATAGTTTTCTTGTTTATGTGATATGTGTTGACTTCTAAAAATGCGAATGACGAAGTTTGAAGAAAAAAATATACAGTGAAACCTTCACAAACAGAGTTGCAAAAAAAACCGGAAGCACCGAATTTCATAGCTATTTGGAATGACATTTATAGGAAAATAGATTTTAATGAGAGAAAACAACAGCACTTGAAGTCTTTTTACTCAATTATTTCTTTATTTCTTTACTCGATAATGAATCAAACGATTTGCATCAAATATCCGATTTTGCAATGGTAACTTCAATGGCAAAAGATTTTGGTGTCACATTCGGGTAATTCTTTTTTTACGGCATACCGACAAAAAAAATCTGTCATTCGTGTGTAACATAACGAAAAGAGTTTCAATGGAAAGGACAAGAATAATCGCATTATCGAGCACAATGGAAACACGCATCAAGAGAATTGGCAAAGTGAAATAGAAAAAAACCGAATCGAATAGCTTAAATTGAACACAACAATTTCACAATCTAATGCTAAAATTGCGTGACGACTTTACGTCTCTGAATAAATAAACAAAACCGATTCCATCGAATCGGACACGATATAAGCGACGTACCAAATCATTCTCACTTTCTTTCTTCCATTCGTTCGCTTATGCCCAACTCTTTCTGCCCTATGTGTTTGCATTTGAGTGTATGTGTATTTTACCCCGGCCCAGATCTATCGTGGAAATGACTAGATGGATTCGCATCGAGGCTCATTTCTTCCGAAGTGGCTTCAATTTCATGGATGTTCCATCGACACAACATTTCAAGAAAACTGTACTATATATTGTGAGTGTCTGTGTGTAACGGGACCAAAAAAACTGTGCTTACTGTGTATGCTCAGCAATATACATATATTGTTTCGAATCGCTGATGTGTTTGATATAGTTCTTCACTTTTCATAGGTTCTTCCGCTTCATGTTTATGTTCTGTGGTCGTGGTCGTTAACATTTTCTACAGTTGAAAATTTTATAGGTTTGTTGATGGAGCAACACAAAAATAGAAAACGAAAAACAAACGAGAGAAAAAAATGCCAGCATGAAAATTGAAACACGAACAGAAACAGCCACAGCCATGTGAGTGCATGCTTATAAACTTGTCTCATAGTCAATACTTGTCTCTCACTACTTTGTGTGTGTTTCGACTTTTTCCTTTGACAACCGACAAATTGTTTCAAAAAGTATGCACAATCGAAAAAATCAACCATATATATAAAGGAGTAACAACTTCATTTCAATTTCATGTTCAATGCGTGCCCCGGACAAGTTGTCCTTTGATTAATTTATTCAACGTGCTGCTTTTCTCTCTACCATTTGGCCTTTACTCCGATACAGCGGATAGTGGAAAAACGTATAAATTCCCAAACCGTGTGTTAAAGTGGCCAAATTCACATCTCATATCGTGGTTTTGATGTGAATATAGATGCTGCTATTTTGTTGATTGCACGTATTTTTGTTTTGTGCGCACGTCGTACCATCGTCTTTTCTCTGTATTTTAGTGTTGATGTAAAATTTACTGCATATGGCTGCACACAATTTACCACACCATCAACAAAGTTGAAGCGCATTTGCATCGATAAAAGCAAAATTAATAGCCAGCGCAATCGCAATAATTGTAAAGCAGATTTTCGTTGCAATCCAACATTCGAGGCGAATGCTGGAATGGGATAGATACCGGTGTTCACCATTTGGACAACTTAACCTGTTGTTCTAAACACATATACACACACAAACTTTCTTCATATCAAATACAACCGTTTTTGGCTTATATTTCTCTTTTCGTTTTTATCTCTCAAATCATTTCGAAAACAGTTATGTGTGCGCATAATATCTGCAGCATTTTATGGCCTGTACCGTGTGTTATTATCTCAATGGGCTGTTGTGATTCGACAAATATTCGATGAGACGAACCAAAAACTCTGAAGCATGTATGTTTGAATGTGCGCCAATTGTAAAACTTAGCAACATTGTTTTCTCTCGCTTTGAATACATGGTCTGTGTGCAGAGATTTCTAGCATTAGCAAAAAGCCACTTTATGCCAGCACACAATATCTCCCATACTCTGTTGGTTTTTGAGGTTCGTTTGCCATTTTGTGTGTCGACTCATTTTTCCGCTTTACTTCTCAAATACTACACTATATGCTATCACATACACACAAACTACCAGGCTTGCACGTTTTTAGTGGAAAAGTTTAGTTATCTTTTCGGTACTCTCATTTGCACGCAACGCCCTTAACAATTAAAACATTTGTAATCTGCACACATTAGACTCATTTAACTTTCTCTCTTGCTCTATCACAATATCGACTTACTTTGGAGGCATCGTCGGTTTTCCGGCAAAATGGACTTTACCATCGAAAAGTCAAACATTTAATGCAAACAAATCATTTATCTCAATGGCATGATGATTTGGTAATGCCATCGAGTTTTCCACCAAACTTATGATTAAAACCATTTTTAACGACATTCTCACTTCTCAAAATGGCCGAACAACCAAATAAATTTACCGAGCCGATTCGTGTTTTTGTCTCTTCATGTTTTTTTTTTAATTCTTTTGGCTGAAAGCAGTTTTATTCTCGTAACCGATTATAAAAATTTTTTTCGGATAAACCGCTTGTCAGAAATGAGTCGACACAAAAAACACACGAAATATGGTTCGTTTTGAAAATCATACAAATAACTTTTCTTTGGGGTTTTTCTTCATTTATCAATGAAACGAAATTTATGAAATAGAAAACTTTTCGACAAAAAGATTCTGTGTGATGGGTGAGAAAAGTTGAGAAAAGTAATTTTAATAAGAAGCATAAATATTGATGCCAACTTCCGCAAAAACTTTTCCCCACTTTCGAAAGAGACCGCTTCATTTTTGTACATAAAAGTTCGTGTCAAACGATGTGTAAAACAAAGAATAGAAGAAGAAAAAAAATCAAACAAATGAATTTTACGGTAAATTGAAAGATACACGTTCATCCATTCGTTTCAATTTTTATTCGAAATATTTTAGCTTCACGATGAAAAACGACTCTTTTTTCTCTAAATTCAATGGGATCCTTCTTATCGAACAGCACATACATACATGCAGACATAGTAACAACGAGACAATTTGATAAATAGACATACCAATTTGATTGTCGTGAGTGCTTTTACCATACACTGCGATCCAAAACACTTATAATATATATATAAAGCGTATGCTTGTGCTGAATTGGCAATTGAACGAAATTATAGTAGTTGCCATATGAAAATTTCGAATATCACTGAAAAAAAAAATCATTTTTGATCATATCAAAGTGGGCAAATTTATTGAATTAGAAGTCATTGAGAGCGCTGAGTGAATGCAAAAAGATTTGTGTATATCAAAAGTGTTATCGAGAAAAAACAATTTCGATTGATACAATGATGCTGTGCTTTTGGTTTTTTCTTCTTCTAAAGCTTTTGAATGTGGTATGGTATTTTTCAGTTCTTCTGTTGATCGTTATATAGAAGCTGTAATATTTAAGCACCCGAAGTAGGCACGGCATCCGGTTGAATGAATTGTGAGGGGAAAAAAATCATGAATTGGCAATAATATTAAAAGGGGGGAATCTGGCGCCTAACTCAATTTGCAGCGATATTCAATGCTCTAGTGGCTCTTTGATCTTTTCACACGCGCGCATATTTTTTTATATCGTTATTTGTTTGCATTCCACGCTAAATCCCTAGTGCGTTGTCATAAAATTTGATGCATTTTTTTTTCGCTTGAGATGTTAAGCCGAAATCGATTTTTTTTTGTTTTTGCTGAAATGGTATTTTTGAATAATGAGTACTTTTTTTCTTTTCACCATATGGAGAATTGAGAAGAGTCTTTCATTTCTATCTGAACAATCAAATAAATGGGTAGCATTTTATTGAAAGAAGAAATTATGTGCGTGTTTGCGATAGGGTCCATTAATTTCTGGGAAAATAGTTTGTACTTAGTACATCGAAGTTATTTGATTGAAGTCACTGCATTTAAAAGATCTTAGCAAACAGCGACGAGGAAAAACACGGAGCGAAAAAAGAGTAAATATGAAATCGCATTTTGCGAAATGAGTCAATGCATGATTTCTCTTTCTTGCTCATTTCAATCTCTATCTCAATCCTGTTTGGTTTCCACCATTATTTTTCATTCCATATTTTTCAATTCCACTATATATTTGAGAACAAGATGGCTTGCCGACCAAAATAGAAAACATTGAACGAATCATCACATGTACACCAGCTCATTCGAGGGAAATTCACGCGAGAATTGTGTGCACATATAAATTGTAAGTATTCCGAAGAGCAACGAGAAAAAAAAAATACGTATGCCACATACATCTGTGACTGAAATTGCATTTGTGAACTTTTATTATTTTGAAATTTATGTGAGAATAGTCTTTAGTGTGCGTTTTTTCTCTTTTGCTTTTTATATGATGAAAAAGTTAAATTTCGGAAACTACATGTATTATATTGCGATATGTATATGTAAATCTGGCTTTATTTTGTCTACACATTTCAAACGAATGTTCTGCACTTTTGTTTGTACCAAAAGGAAAACAGTACCAACATTTGTAAAATATTCACGTATTTTTCGTGTTTGTGTATTCAGTATCCTCAAATCCATTTAATGCTGGCTGCGAAAGGAAAGCGCACAATAATTTCTCAACGGTCGCTGATATAATAAGCGATTTAATTTTGGAACGAATTGTTAACAAAACGTCCATTTAATTTTGTTACCGGAGCCAAATGTACTTTAAAAAAAAGTTTTGCATTAAAGTAATTGATTTTTTTAGATGGCATATATGTACCTCATCCTTCCGTCTTGATGACGTTTTATTGAATTGGATGCAGAATATAATTGAATTTAAAGTAATTGAGTAACTAAAATATCAATATCAAAATCAATTCAATCACAAATAATTATTTAACAGTGACAACGAAGCGCTACACATTGTATAACAATTTCTAGCGCAATTCAAGAAATTCAATGTAAACCAATGTTGAAACGGTTCACGTTTATATTTGCATGAAAATCAAAGTGAGATCAAAGACACTTTGTACATTGCCCGTTCGTCCATGTTCCTCTCTTTCGCCTTACTTCACATTCGACTCGGTTACAAATTTCATTGAGAGAGCCGTAATCAACAAGCGCTTCTTTTGTTAGATAATCACATTAATGAATCAACGCAAATATGGGCAAAACGAATTGTTATGGGAAAATGCAATAAACCGTTCGATTGTATTTTAATGGTCGTCACGCACAGAATCACCTGTCTAGCGATTTCATTGAGCAAAAAGAAGCACAACAACAACACATACGTATCGTATGTGCCATATTTGGGCATTCTTTGATGACGATAACGAACTATATATATGATTCTGTTATTTTTCGTTCCCGTTCGTTCATAAATACACATATCAAAAAAAAAAACGACGAACCGGCACCGTGGCCGTTGTGTTTACAAGCAAAATCGTTAGTACACGATAAAAACCATGTTTGAATTGAACAAAAAAAAATGGGAAGAACGAGTTTCCATTTTTGGCAATTTTACCAAATCAACCGACGATAAACGTAAACAAAATGTGGCATTAAATGACACCAAAGATGAGGAAGCAAACAAACAAATAACAAATAAGGCAACGAACCCAAACACAAAAATTCCTTTGATCACAACCAAAACAGATCACCGGTTGTTGTGTTGCTCTTTTCAGTTTGCATATGTGTGCGTATGCGCCCGCAAAACGGCGTCGTGTGTAAAATTCATTTAACTGTGTTTTGTTTATATTATTTGGTATGGTGTGTATCGTGGCATACAGCTGTATACTTCGTTTTTCTTTTATTTTAAATGAGCGAATCGTGAACGCGAATCATCAGTAATTCAATAGCAAAAAAAAACAACAACATCAGCAACAAAATGAAGAACGATGCACTTTTAGTGCATGCAAAAACTGAAATCACGAAATTGTTTACAAGTTACCGAAACGATCGCATTTAAGTGAGTGAATGTGTGTTTGTGGTTGAAATACATTCTGAAAATGTTACTTGTTCATTAGATTGGGTCGATGGTGTTCATGCTCATTGCGACGGAAAGTGGCATGGCAGTGCTTTCAAATGCACATTGCATTTTTATATTTAGAAATTGTTCATCATCATCCACCAGACCCATGCAGAAAATTTAAATTTTAAAATGTCGAGCAAAACAAAAGACGCAAAAACACACAAAAAACAAGTCACTTGTAAAATAACATTTTTCAGCGGTTCGGCTCGTAGATTGTTTTTGTTAATATTTCTTTTGTGTATAAATAAGAAATGAATGCATAGACACACGATTCAACTAACCAGTTCATGTATTTTTTTTTCTCTGATGCGTCTCAGTTTATTGGTCAGTATGCCATATTGCTGCAAAATATGTAAAAACTACGATCATCGAAGCGAAAATCTCTTATAAAATACACGTTGTACAATGCATTTTTCGACATTCTACAAACGTGTATCATTGTGCATATGTACACGAAACTCGTCTGTCGTGACCTATTTTTTCGACGGAAAATCGCCGAAAACAGAGAAATAAAAATAATACAATATGCACCATGGAAAAAGATAACAATAAAGAGAGATGCATTTGGTATTTGTTGTTGTGGCGCGGCTTACTTTTGTATGAAATGAAAGGGAGTCATTTCAACAATTGAAATGAAATGAATACCATGTTCAAGTCAAATTTCTACTGTATTCGTCAGTCTAAATTGGTGAACATTCCAAACCGACAAAAAAAAGTGAAACGAACATTTGAACAAGACGAGAAGTTCAAACCATTGATAAATGAAATTCCTTGACTTAACGCTGTACACAATTTGATATGATGCATTTAGTTGATTAATATGAAGAATGCTCATTTTGGTGAGTCAGTGTATGAACATCAATATTCACTCTTGCACATTGGTTTGCAGTCAGTGCTTCTTTCGTCTGTACCGGGCCACATGTTCACATCCATTTTTGCATAATATTCTCATAATATTTAACTTAAAATTGTGCATTGTACTTTCGGTCTTGCTATCGGTTATTTTAATATAGAAAAATTACATGCAACTAAAACTTTTTCATGATAATATTTCTCTTGTATACGAAGTTTTGTACCGTATTTATTTTGTGACGTGTACACTAGACACGTAGTATAGCAGAAATTAAGAAAAGATAGCAATATGCTTGTTTGGATATTATTTGTTGCTTTTGCAGCTGCATGATTTGCTGCTTAATAAATAGCAATATATATATAATAATAATACTTTTATACATGATACTTAAGCGCAACAATTTCGGCAGTTATTTTTAATTACGACGAAGAAATTGATAGAGAGATTTAAATAGAAAAAGAGAGCGGGACAACCAGTGTCTTCACCTCGACACTTGCCAAGCATTAAAAAATCTGATCGAAAATGCACGTTAGAATGAAGTCATCGAACAACGCCTGTTGTGAGTAATTTAACCAATGGTACCGATGAAGAAGGTGCATTTTTATCGAACGATAAATATCGCAGCACATCAAAAGCATACATAAACTTTAATGTATTCTCACCCCCCATCGAATCGAATACGGTTTGAGTCGAATTCATTCTCTTTAATTTGAAATTAATTGCTAATTGCGCTTGGTGAGTATGTGTGAGCGCGCGTATTCTAAAACGTAAAACAATGAAATCGATTCGATGAAGTAGGCGAAGCTCTGGTATCACACAAACTATTTCACAATGTATAGTATATTTTGTAAATATACATGGTGTGTTTGTTGATCGTTATCGTATTATAAAAGTATGGTGTTGTGTACGTTTCGATATATTGTAAATAACGAGATAAGTAAACGCCCGGGATAGATGTATGGGATATAATATTGAGTATTACGCAAATCTAAATCAGATCACTCTTTCCCAATACACAGAACCACGCGCACTCACACACTTGCAACACCCAGCCAGATTCACAAACACCATCACAATAATCCACAAATGCAAATGTTAACCACATTTTCCCATATTCGTAATTGTTTGAAATGTCATGGCATCAATCTCAGTTTGCCTCTCGAATAGAACCGCATGAAATGGCAAACAAACGAAACGAACCACATAATATGAAATTATATAAATACATAAACAACGACAGGAGAGCGAAGCAGATACAGAAACAGAAGAGAAAAAAAAACAAAACAAATGTGCAACATTAAATCAGTATAATGTATATGTACGCCAAAACGAAACCGAATCTAAAAACCAAAGAATTCCATGGAGCTAGCGCGCTACTTTTTTTTTATTCCGCGAACCGAATGCTACCAGGGATGCCGTGTGTGAATTTCACACAAATCACAGTTATAATAAACTTGAGGCAAATTTGAGAACTCTATTTTCGAAACACAGAGCTGTGCGTATGGGTCGCGATTATTCTACACACTCTAAACAGCCCACACACTCGATGTTGTTTACAATTTGAAATCTTATGAATCATTTTTAGTTTGCGGTTCTGTTTGTCGTCTCACGTTTTTTTTTCTCTCTTCGCATCTCATTTGAATCGTAAAATTGTGGTGCTGCAATTAAGCCATACATTTCACCGTTGACAAATTCATCACCATCAACACCAACAACATGTTATGTATAATGAATCTCTCTCCGTCAAGCATGATGACTGTATGTACGACTCAGTCAAATACAAAAATTTTTTTGAATGTGTCGACGACAACGATCATCGCGATAACAACGCGCTAACAATTTTAAATGAAGGGAAATGTTTGAAGTTCGTGTATCAATTACAAAACATTTTCCCGGTCTTTGATTTTTATTTCTTTCTCTTTCTCTCCCGGTTATCAAATAAAAACTCATGACACTCTCTCTTTCTCTCTCTCTCTCTCTCTCTCTCTCTCTCTCTATCTCTCTCTATCTCGAATATGTACTGGAAATATATGACGAAAAAAAAATTCTTTTGACTTTGTCGAACTCTTGCAGTCTCTTAATCTTTTACTCTTTCTTTCGCCCAACTGAAATGCGAATCGAAAAGGGAACAAGACAAGTAGAGAGAATCGAAGAATGAGAGACAGAAGCGTTTTTTTCCTTCTTCTTTTGTTTGAAAAGAGTGAGTTTGTGTCGCTGAAATGTGTGTGTTCACCAGCAATGGAACACTGCAAAATGGCACACACACAATATAGACTAAATGTAATACACTAACTGACAGCTATGCTATGGATACATATGACATAAAATACATTTTGCGTACATTGTATTGAATGCCATAAAGCTAGCATTCATTGCATGCATACTGAATTGAAAGATGGTGTACATAGACAAAATGCGCGTTATATATATAAAAATCTAACAATGGTTGGACTGTGCTAAGTGAACGCGTGCGATAACTTCATTAAAAAAAAAAATTGTTTACAACCAAAATGGGCAACAATGTAAAAAGATCGGTGCTACAGTACAAAAGAATCCAAACAAAATATGTTTAATTTGATTTTACGATGCTCACAAATACACCAGAGAAGTTTTCGATATCTGTATTCTCTTCCGTGCTCGTTCTCTCTTTCTCCCAATGAATGTGTCGCCCGAAATGCATGGCAAAGTATGAGACAAATGTGAGGGGGATCACTTTTGAGGATTCAGCAATATCAAACGAACATTTGGAGTGTGAATTTTGTTTCGTTTTTTTCGATCATAAAAAAAATTCTGTCTGGATTTCGAAACCATATTGAAAATGTGAAATAACCTCATATCATGAACACTGTTATTTATATCGCATTATCGATATCGGTCACCAGCAGAAATGTCAATTTGGAAAAACTGTGCTCTTAATGAAATACAAATTGACGATTTACCCGTATGAAACACAATTTGATTCATTGGATTCTTTCATTCTTTCTTTTTTTTCACTTCATAGTTGATATGAATGAAGATTGTGTGAAAGAGAGCTTGCTATAAAGCGAATGGAAAAGAACGTGAGAGCCAGTGTTCAATGAGTTGAGCATGTAAAGCGATAAAACGGTGACGGCGCGGTCGATAGACAAAATCATAAAAACATATAAACGAACTGAGAAATAAACCATACAGAACGACAAAACAATTTTTACTCATGGAATAAAAATAAATGGCACATAACACGTATAACATTATCGATTTATCCATCGTTTTTATTTGTTGGCGGGTTTTTTTTGTTGTTGTTTTGTTTTATCATGTTGTCAAGTTTTTTTCCCTTTTTTTTTCCTTATGAAATAACAAAATATGTTTGCCATTCGCTCCATTATTATTATTTTTTTTGTTATTATTTCCTATTCACATCATTAGCGTTTCCATACATTTTGTCTCATTCATATTAACAAAGTTATCATTACTGTCATTGTTCTAAGCATTGTACAAATGCTAGTTCATAACTCTTTTTTGTATGCACACGCTGTGTGTGTATGTGCCGTGCACACATATCGTTTCAGCCGCATCAGTTCCATTGAATGAATAAATTATTTAAATGAAACGAAGAAAAATTATCGAATGAAATTGTATTTTGCTTACCGTTTGTTAGTTAGCCGTGTGAGTATCAAAAATAGAGTTAAAACCTGGCCGGAGAACGATGTGGTGTTTTTGTTGTTGTTGTGGTTGTTGTTTGATGCGTTGTTGTCAGTAGCGTAGTTCCAAAATTACCGAGCGCCCACCAGAAGGATACACAGAATTTTGATTGTTTTTGTATATATATGTAGAATAGAGGAAGAGAAACGATGATTGAAAATTTGAATGACAGAAGAGTGGAAAATTGAACACACTAATTTGAAACTTCTAATACACACAATATCAATCAACAGTAGCGAAAAAATAAATAAATAAATCGAACTGAAATATGCAATATATACAGGACAAAAATGTAAAACGACAACAGGTAGAGGTGAAACGGAGTAGCACGGGTGCAAAAGAGATAAATAATCATATATAGAGAGGAAAATACACTGCAGAGACAAAACGAATATTTAATTCACTTTGAATATCGGTGTTTGGTATGTGTATGTATGTGTTTCAATTATTTTTCCGCGTAATTATACTCTTTATTTATTTTGTCTTCGTTATTATTTTGAAAATCGCCGCGGTACAATGCTATTGCTTTTATTTTCTTTTTTTTTCGGTATAAATAATTAATCAATCCACTTTTCTACAAAATGCACGTCGTATATATTTTTCTGTTCCCCGACTACAAAGCGAGAAATGTGTGTTTTTCGGAATGGTGAGTGTCGGTTGTCTTTTCTGTGCTCATGTATGCGTGTATGTGTATATTATGATATGGTGTGCCCTTACTTCAAAATAATTCTCGTGGTGGTCGGTTGGACGTCGTTTTTTTGTTTTATTCTCTCTTTCTGTATTTTCTTTTTTTATCGAATTCAGTTTTATATGCGATGGACAAAACGGCAACTCCACAACTATACTCTGGAAATTATTTCTAATCGAATCGCAGAACTTTCTACACATACAACACCGCGCGTCTAATATACTCTCGTTTTGTCTCACTCTGGGTGTCGTAGCGTACGTAACGAAACACGCACAAATAACAACAATCAATTTACAATGAAACAGTTCGTTTGCTACTCTTTTTTCTTTCGGTTTGGTTTTTATTTTAGCTCTTTCTATTTTTTTTATGCTTCCCCTTTCAGCCTCGTGCTTTTTTTTTAAATTTCAATACAACAACAACAAAAATTCAAACAAAAATCAAACGAACCAATGCAAAAATTAAAAATATAATATTGGAGTGGAAAAAAAACTCTTTGCAATTATACTATATCGATAATAAGAATAGTAGGGACAAAAAAAAAGTAGTCGTTGACTTTCGTACACATAAACTGCGTTTGGTACTTACTAGTATAAACACACAGAATTGAACAGCGCAGAAGTACTAACTAGTGTCGTAGAGTAACTTAGCATTTTTCAAACGCAATCAGTTTCAATGTGTTGAAATTTTGTCGTTGTTGTTGTTGTCGTCGTATCTCTCATGCATACACGGCTATCACATTCTATGTGCATGCAATGTGCGATAGAATGAGAACGCAATATAATTTACTGGTCTGTTTTGTGTTTGCCATGAGCTGCCGCTTGTAGCTGACTATCGGACCGATACATGTGATGAAGAAATGATGTGAACACCCGAATACGAAATTCACACGATGTTTGTGTGTGTGTAAGTGTGCAGTGAACACGCTCTCTGTCTCTGTATATGTTTCCCTCTCATACATATTACATTGTAAATGTTGATCGGTTTTGTTAAAATGGAATACATACGACGGGTTTGCTATTTGGAGTAGCGGTTCGGTGTAAGCGGCAAAGGTGAGCAAGACAACCATATACCATACACACATCGTGTCTACTCTATCTAACACGCTTGGCATTTATCGCCATTTTCATTTCCATTCGGTTTCTTAGTATTGCATGTCATGCATTATTTTATATTATATTTTTTTTCGGTCTAAAGTGGTAACACATTCGCATCTGACCATAATGTCAAAATACTATCGTACTTTGACAGCTGCAAAGAATTCAAACAATTTCGGGCTGAATAACGTAAATTTTATGAGGAAAGAATTCGTCAAACAATAATCAAAATGGAAAACACAAAAATTCAATTGAAAAATAGCGAACAAATTAAGGCGAAATTTGCCGAAATTACCACACCATTCATCAATCAAATGAGGTAAATGGTTAGAGTTTTTTACTTTAGTTTGTTTATGTAAAATTAATATTGTAATATTTTGTTGTTCAGCGACAAATTGGTGACCAGTTTGTATGATGTTTTGCAACCAACAGTCAAAACACATAAAATAAAAGCACCCATCATCAATAAATTCAAAGATGATATGATCAATAAATGGACTGAAAAGTTCGATACAATGTGGGAAACCAAACATTTAGACGAACGAATCACAGCATTGAATGAACTAAAGCAACAATACGAACTGAACACACCGAACAACAAAGCATGGTAAGTGTCATCATTCGAGAAAAGATCAATAACAAAAATACAGAAAAATCTCTACAATGGACTTTTTATTTTTCCGTTGTTCCCATCAGAGGGGTACACTGACTCAATTTTAGTAAAATTCCAATATTCTGATAATTCTAATTATCTCTTCTGCAAATTTCATCTAAATTTGATCAAGAGAAGAAATTGGTCAACATTGGGAGACACTTTGTTTTTATATACGCATTTTTGTCACTGTTCGTCAATGAGAAACCTCTTTGGAATGTGGAAAATTGAGAGTTTTCATTACAGAGTGATTTTTCTGTATTAATTTGTGAATATTTAGTTGCGAAAAAAGAAGAAAATGTAACAGAGCTAAAACACTTTTGAAAAATGTATTCATATTATTGCAGGCGTGCACATGGTCATACACCCGAACAACAGACACAGTTTATCCGAAATCGGCAAATGTCCACATTCATATGTTACATGCAAGATTTACTTGAAAAACAATCAAAAGAATTACAGGTAAACACAATTTATTTCTTTTTCATCGTTAAAAATTGATTTAAAAAGATGTTTAATGATTTGTTTCTTCTCCTTTGGATCCGTTTAGGAATTGATTTTGAAAGTAGACGAGCGTCGGAATTTCTTTAATGAAGTGTCCAAGCGGCGTTCGAAAACAATCGAAGAAATTGATTCAAAACTTGTTGAATTACAAAATGCCTATACGACGGCTGGCGAATAGAATATAAAATCAAACCTGTAAAAAGCTTCACATCATATCATCCGTACGATACTCAACATCATCTAAATCATATAAAATTGTAAATTAAGAAGAAATGTATTCAACAGATCATTGTCGGATGCAATTTAATATTTGGTTTATTTCATAAAGAATTTTATATCGTTATAATCAATCGGCTTTTGTGTATTCGTTTTAAATTTTTTTTGATAAAGTTAAAGATTGAATTAGAATGAAATGATACAATTCGAATGAATAGAGTGTTTTTTTTTTGTTTCTTCAAGTTATGGGAAATAGCTTGGCAAAAAAAAGCACAAAACGATTGAGTTGAATCCATAGATTCATGTGTATGAAACAATTGGTTTTGTCTCCTTTCTTTCGTTTAAATTAATTATTATCATTAATAAATAGATGTATGTGACATGATTTGTTCTTTTTTTGTATATTTTTGTTTTATTGCAAATCCGGCATAATTCAATATTCATTTATTAGGTGAATTAAGCATTTCAGATTCGTTTGTCATATTCCGTTCGTACAATGGATTCGTTTTTTTTTTTTGGAATGATGAAAGAGAGATGACAAAACGAACTTCATTTCTTAAAATCTATCAAAACTGCAATGTTATTTGGGTGAATAGAGTTATTGCTTGTGTATGGGGCGACTTTCTATCACTTAATAAAGAATTTGAAGCATATTTGTTAACGTAACGGTTAATTTACTGAAATAATTATCAACTTCAAGAAATTCAATACGACAATGACAACTTTATGATTTCCATCACGTTGTTTTCGAACGTTTTTTGTGTCTACTGAAGCGATTTTTCGCAATAAAGTGTCAAAGTCTTCAGATTTTATGGAAAATAGTACAAAATATATTTTTTGTAAGTCAATTGTACTTCGTATCGAACTTTTTTTTTGGTCAAATTATTTTTAGCATAACATTTTATTTTCAGTTGTCATTTCAAAAAAGTTTTTTTTATATTTACAATGCATTGATTTTGCAACATTTGGAATTCCATCATTTTGAATTTTATTGCAAATGATTAGAATGGATTCGGATGTGAATCGAATTACGAAATGGAATGAGTTACAATGTTATGTCTGAGTTGTTTTCTACAAGATATATATATGTATAGGTATGCATTGGTATATTTAATTATAGTGGAATGTATTCAATTGAATGTTATTAGATCCTGATTATATCGTTTGAATTGATTATGTCAATTGTTTTAGTATGAAAAGAATGTATTGGGTGAGAAGCCATATTGACTCGGCCAAAAATGACTTCTGTTGCATAGAATCTTACCACCTACAATTGTTCACGGAATAGGTGAGACCTGAAGGGCAAAGTTTCATTTTCATTCTCAGGCAATGTATTTCAATCGAAAACTGTCGATTTAATTTACGTCTCACCCATACAAATACATCTCTCATGTGAATCGAAAAAGAATATCATCAGTTTTGTACTAGATGTCTGTGATAAATATATTTTGTTGTAAATATGATGTCAATGTTAAGCTATTGTGCTCTTTGATTAACTATTTTTTTTTCTCTCTCTTTAAATTTGTATTTTTTTGGTGTGATTGTGAATAAACTATGAATTATTTTCGTGACTAACCTATGTATGCGTGTTATTCTTAAGCAAATAGATTCGATGCATAGATCTATTCGAACTACTTTTATTCAATTGTTTTGATGCACAAACTGACGGCCTATTCACTGCATATCTCGTTCATTCCAAACATTTCCTTTTCGAATTTTTTATGATTTTGTTTTGTTTCCAATTAATATTATTCAGCTACACTCTTCATATATATCATCAATTAACGTTAAGTAAAGCGATTTAAATACGTACAAATCAAATGAATTATTCGACAGGTTATTAATGAAAAGAAAAACTTGTAAAGAAAAAAAAATAATAAACAAATTTAACTATATACTATACAAAATAAACGCAAATGAAAAAAAAAAAAACAAATAATTTTAATCTCGAGCGAGAGAGTCGGTGCTCAGTTGCGTTTCGATGAATTGATTAGGTATTTACAACAATGTGTTAACAAGTGCTTTTCACTAGATGAATGATTATTGTGATGAGAATGACTGCCAACCTCGCGGGTATAGATATCCAATCCGTATTGTCCTTCTTCGGGAAAACTGTGTGAAATGAATGAGAAAAAAAAACCATGATGAGATTATTAAATTGGTTGGAATGTAAATTCGAGCCAAGAAAAACTTACTTGATGCTAAATGTAACAATGTCGTCGAGTACATTGTGTGTTACATATTTTGAGAGTTTTTTCTCTTCGATTCCATTTTTATGCAATGTTGCCATGAAATCGGTTAACGGACGTGACATTCGGAATTGAAGTTCGATAATGCGACCGGCAAATATCAATGGGCCCTAAAAATATCGAGATTTTTTGTTCCAATTGATTAGTGTGTTCTGATGTCTGCCAAAAACAAAAAAAAATTGGTGGACATTTACTTGATGTGTAATTGGAATGAGTCCAAAGAGTCGGGTTGCTTTTGTCGGTCCCCATTCACCACTAGCACAGTCTGGCAATGGTACCATAACAGTTTGTAATTCATCGCAGCAAATCTAATAATTAAAGAAAAGAATGTATATACATCATTGAATTGCAATTGACCATTTAAAGAGAATTTCTTCTCTTTTTTATTTCGCTGGCCATTGGTCTTACCTTGAATTTACAAACCGATTTAAATTTCATTGGTTCACCGGTTAGATATTCTTGTGGTGTGACTGCATTTGCAAAAATGTCAAGCAAAAATGAACCAGAGCATGGTGCGTGCACACGGAACGTAACAATGTTCCCAATGACCGATTGCATGACAAAACGCTTGAGCGAAACGGCATCGTATGAATCTTCATCACTGTCATAAAATTTCAAATTGTAATGGAATATCAGACAGCCTTGCATATCACTTGGCATTGCAATTTGTACTGTTGCCGCTCCCGTATCATCCGTATAAACAACTGAGCCATAGCCTTCATCAGCAAAATGCAAACCATAGCGAAAGAATAACGATCGAACAAATGGTAAATTTTCAAATTCGGTCAATGTGATTGGACGTTTCAATAGTTGCCATTCCTTTTGTAATGGATAGAATTCGTAAATGAATTCACGTGGATCGGTTAAGAAATAATGATCATCGTATTCATAGCGTAAACTATCATTTTTACCGCGACCCGATTTTGGTGCTTCTTTTGCATTGACTAAATGACGTGCACCCCAATTGCATTGGACAAAACGCCATGCGCCCGCCACATAAACCGCATTCCATGAATTTCGAAAACGTGAATCATGGAATTTAATGCCCGGTTGATAGCCAGCACTCTTTGAATATCCTTTGATTACCACACAATGTAAACCGGCATAACTGCAATTGGACGAAACGAATTTAATTTAATTTTTAAATTTATTTCGATTTTGAATGTAAACGTTACCTGCACAATCGTTTGAATAGAACGTGGTAACTTTCTGTGCCAAATTTGATGCCACGCAAAAGACCCATTGGTGTATCGCCTCTTAAATCATCGTCAAAGTGCATTGTGTTCAAATTTTTCACCGTGATCCAACGGAAAATGGTTCGTGCCTTTTCAATATCGGATGTGCATCGTCCGACCAATTGTCGCACCAAATCGGTGAATGTTTTTTGATCTTCTTGTGCCACCTGAAGTGTAAAATATTGAATTCAGAAAAAGTTTGTGCAGTTTTGTTTTTGCTGTCATTTTTATGGTTAGAAAATTGCGTTTCTTCTTCTTTTTTGCTCTACCGATAATAATAATAATATGTTACTCACCGATATCGCAATCCGATCAACTTCTTCAAATTCAATGGGATCGGTATAGATTTGGAATTTACTGACAGCTGGTGGTTGTGGTTGTGGCGCCACACTTGGATAGCTCATTAACGGTTGAGTAGTTTCGTTAAATTCATCATCCAAGAATATGCTTTCATTTTGCATGAATTCACTGCGCCGTGCACTAATCAATTCCAACATTTCGCTCGATTGTCGATCGACCAGTGCGGCCGTTTCCGATCGTTCGTGTTCGAGCATTTTACGTGTAAGACTTTCTTTCTTTTTCGTTTTACGCAATGTCATATTCTTTTCCAAGTCTTCTTTTTGTTGTTCGTGTCGCAGCGTTAAAATGTTTTGATCTTCACGATTTCGACGTGATGTGGCCAATTCTTTTTCAAATTTATGAGTCAATCGTTCCAATTCACGTTCCCATTCATCTTGCATTTCACTGGTTATCTTTCGTTCTTCATCTTCTCTTTTGCGTGCAAATTTTCTGTATAAATCATCTTCCTCTTTTCGATGCTTCATCTCCAAACGAGCCTGTTCCTCGCGATCCTATACACATTATTCGAAACAAAGTAAAAAAATAAATACATCATTAGAATTATTTACTAAAAAGCGAACAATGAAAAAAAGTTAGCATATTTTCTCTACGGATCCATTTGATTTACACGAATCGATTGGGTGTGGCGAAAATAAGAGCACAGCATGAAATTCTCTCCACACTTAACGCACAGCATAAATATTTAATTTCGAATATAGCATATTCTATAAATTTTCAATCGAATTGCATTGCGTACTCTTCTACGTTTTTTTTAGTTTGGTTGTTCGTTCGCTCGTTCATTTATTCACGCTCATATGCTCAAACTAATTAAATGATGAAAGAAATACTATGATGCGTGCACTTATGGATATGTGCATTTAATTATAGATATTAAAACACCGCTGCGTGCATTCACCACCACGACGATGCAAAGAAATCGGAATTGTGCACGTTTCCTTTGTTCAATTTTTTGTATGCACGCACACACAAAAGAACGTAACACTATATTTTCTTATAAATATTATTTCTCCTGTTGCCCCTTGCATTTTTTTGTACATTTTCTGATTTTCTTTCTACATCTCTCTCTCTCTCTCTCTCTCTCTCTCTATCTCTCGCTTGCTCGTTGTCTTCCTATTTTGCTCAAATCCAAAAATCAACTATCAATTAGGTGATAGTGACAAGATACCAACGTTGTTCACACAATACACATGTTTTTCAGGCATTGCACTCTTTCATGTTCTATTAAATTGTCTTTGTCATGAAATCATTGCTTAAATCAACTTGTTAATCTTTAATTTAACCGAGGCCTGTCTTTCTTTTAATTAGACGGAGATTCATTGTTTGTTTTTCTCTTCATTTATATTTCATATTTATGTCGAGAGAAAGAGAGAGAGAGAGTAAAAGTTTTCATTTGAATATATTTTTCTTAATTATCATGCTCAAGCTTCAAATATCAATGCATTCTGTTTTACATTCTTTTTTTTCTCTGTCAATTAATCAAAAATAAAAAGTTTTTTTCTTTTAAATTTTGAATTTCTAACAAAAAAAAACAAATAATTCGATGAGCAAAATAAATAATGTTCAAAAAGATTTCGTCAATTTCACCATTTCGATGGGTGAAAGAATCTAATGAGTGTGTCGACGACAAATCTCTCGTTAGTGCCATTATAGATTTTGTTTCCAGTTAAAAATCTCTCATCAAAATCAAGTAACGATAATTTGTTTCGACTTAATGATCGGCCGGTACCCTCAAAGTCATCACCAAACAAAAAAATGGAATATACAGATAGGTTCGTGATCGAAAAATGTGGGTTAAACCAATTTTCCATGTGTGAGACAATGAGTAAAATCCAAAAATTGTTCGTTGACTTTTCCACGCTATGAACAAGCATCATACCCAAAATTTAGAAAAAAAATGTGTTTGTAAAGTTGTTTAGCTGTTTATATTTAAGTGACGGTGAACACAATTACTTGGTGTAATATGAACTCGTGTTGCAATCATTAGATGCTTTCAATCTACGATCGTTTTGCGAAAAATCAAATGGTTTGTTTCTTTTTTTCTCAGATGCATGCGAACAATATCTAAACAACGAAAGATGAACGATACAAATTCATCGCCTCTTTTATTTCCAACACATTTGCTAATTTGAATACATACAGCGGAAGTGCCAACCATTTAAAATCGTTCATTGCGATCAACACTGGCGACGTTGAAAATTGTGTGTGAGTGCACGCGTACACGCCACATAAAATTAGCACAATTTTAAGATGATTCGCATTCTTCTCTTCTATTTTACTCTTTCTCTAATTCGCAGTAGGTTAATAAGAACATTATTCATCATTTTATTGATGTGCGCAAAGCGGCAACCGCACAAATGTAAACAATCAAAAATCATCAGCGCATCAGTTGAAGACAATGTGATTCCCAGTTGATGTGTAACACAGACACACAGCGTGTGTTTCAGTGGGCTTTTCGGCATTGTCTTTCTCGCGCTTTTGCCATTCTCGGAGAATTTTTTAGTTTTTTTTTTTTTCAAACCTTCGCTTGCGCGCAAAAACACACACATTCCATTGAATTGTGTGTGCGAAATGTTGGCGCAATGCTTTTCATGAATAGTTCAATCTGACTCATCTGACGTGTATCATCTTTTTTTTGCAGACGAAAAACGTGTTTGCCGTCACGATAAAATTGATTGTTACTGAAAAATAAATAATTTAGGTTGATATCAACGTTTTTCTGGCGCGTATTCAATGCTTCAGGCAAAATAACAGAAAAATATTTATATTCCGATTCAAAGAAGAACCTTTTTTATGATGCTTCTGTTGATTCGGGCTGAAATTTCAATTAAAAGCATTCATCTCTTTTCGACCTGACGATGGTGTCACAAATATATGTTTTGTTTGGATGTGTGCGTCTCTATTGTAAAAGTCTCTCACACTTTTGGGTCGTCGCCATGGCGAGAAAAGAAACATCAAAAATAGACAAACAAAATTTAATTAAGACACACAATCAATTCGCGTAATAAACACGTACCATCTGCAGTATGTTGTCTCTTGGAGTGTGCAAAAAAAAAATCAGAGCATTTGTGATTTGGAAAATTGAAAATAATCAAATGGGAGTAATAATGGCATGGTGAAGGAAGCTACTGCACGTGATGCCGCTAAGAGATATATTGCTGCTGTTTTTTTTCTTTTCTCTCTCTCTCTCTCTCACACACTTTTTGAACAGGAAAATAGTAATTTGGTTGTGCTTTTTTAAATTAAACTCTTTAAAATACAATGAAATGTGTTCGGTTTCGAAGAACTAATTTTTTGTGCCATCGTCTTCTCTCTCTCTCAATCCTCCACCAATGAAAACAAAAAGCAATTCCATTCATCGAAATCGAGCAAATCTTTGATTTGATTTTGATGCGCGCAAAATTCGCCAAACAATAAGATTTGTATGTATAATTTTTGTTTTCAGGGATTTCTTTTCATTCACAATGATGAACGGTCATTTTTGGTTCGTGTCGAAAATATATCTGATTTGAACATTTACATAGAAACTCGTGTACTTATACACCATATTTAGTCAGCATGCAAATGACTTTCATTTTCTTTCATAGACTTTCTTCTATTTTTTTTTTCTTCTTTTAGTTTAAGAAAATTAGTTGATCGTATTCATTCTATTTTTGTATGCCTTCAATGAAAAGTTGCATCGCATTTCTCAAATATTGATGAAATTCATTTTCTCCTGCCATATAATATACCATTTTCGATGGCGAAAAGAACAAAATGTCAAAAGAAAACAATATTCAAAAAGACCGTCAATGTGAATGTATCATTTTCCAACTGTAAATTGTCCAATTGAAAATTGAAGAAATGAAAAAGTTGTGATTGCCAATTTTATGCTCGTTTAAATAATGGTTTCTCAACGAAAATTGCCACATTTAAATCTGATACTTTATCTTCATGGAATGACTAACACACATATGATCAATGTTTGGTCTAGTTTCACAGCTGTTCACAGCCAACACAGGTGAATTGTATTTTTCCTATTCGCCAGATCTTTATCGATGAATTTTGGTGGTAGCTGATGGTGTGCGTGCCAAGAATTATATCTTCATTTACCTTCACAATCGACGAATTTACCTCTTAATTTTTATTATCTGAAACGCTTTTTTGGTCAGTTATTTGATATAAATCATCTCTTTGTATTCTCTCGCCACCTTTTTCTTCTTCTATATCGTGTAAAATCACCATCACAATTTACGTGTAGTAGCAGTGAATGAATCAATTCACCAAATGGAGGAATGAATGGTGATTTGTGTTTGGTGGTAAAACACGCTTGCGTGTGGGTCTGCATTCCAAAAATAAGCGAAGCCAAAAGTTTCATGATCATGAAAAAGGTCAGTTTTCGATTGAAAAGAGTGTAAGAGAGCTAAATTGTATGAACACTTCCCCCCAGTTGTTTGACTCGATTTTCTACACACACACACAAATTTGCTACGAAAATTATTGGCTATATGGCGGTAATAATTGGTCTTTTGTTGATTTTGATGGATGTTTGGCATTATTAAGAAATTTTCAATAGGCTCATCTTGAACCTAAGCCATAATTCGTCGAACAGATGTATTACATCAATTTCAATTGTTGGTGCTTAATCATGGGGCTTTTATGATTTCAAGAATGACCGAAAAAAAAATTGATCGGAAATAACGGAACTATAGTATGTGCAGGCATTTTTCACATATGGTGCAGGCATGTGTGAATGAGATGTTACTTTTCGTGTCGTTTATATGAGGTGAATAGTCATTTTGTAATGTGCCGTTTATTCTTTCTTCTCTTTCATTTATTTTCTATTCGATATCAATGTGCTGCTATTTTGTTGTTCAATGCATATAAATTGTTAATTGATTTTTTTTGTTGTTATTCGATTGCTTTTCGAATAAAATCGAAACAATTTTTCATTTGCATTTAAAAGCCCACTTAAAATCAATTTTAGAAATATAAACTTTTGACGAGCGTATTGTGTAATTAAAGTTAAAGTATGTGAACGGCCTTGCCAATCATGTGGCTCTTTGCAACAAAAGCAAATATCGCATCGAATTGCTCGCGCGCGCGCATTACACCACCAGACTGTCGATCCAAATTTGAAAAGGCGATTCGACGAAAAATCGAGATTTAATCATAAACAGATTGCAATTTAAAATGCGAGATGCAAAGGTGCGCCACATTTACCGCGCCACTCATTGTGTGTGTTCATTTTTTTACGGCATTCGTATAACAATAAAAAAAAACTTTAACAAACAGCATACATATCGCCAAATGGTAACGACTACACAAGTTGTGCGGCACCCACAATCAATTAAATATAATCAACTGTGCAAAAGAGAGTCTTTTTCGCGCTCTGTCGCTCAATTATTTTGGCAAGCATCATATAATTCGCTAATATGATTGTGTTGCGTAGCTGCCGAAACTGTTGCGAACTGTCGTTGCTGCCAAAAATCATTTAACGCGCAAGACAACCAGATTTAAACGGCTATCTTATAAAAGTGGCATTACCAAAAATGGTCAAACTGTGCAACGGAGAATGACGTCGTTTCGATTTCGATTTCGCTCGTTTAACGCTGTATGTTTCAGTTTTTTTTTGTTCGTTGTTGAAATGCGATCAGAATTTATTAAAAGCGAAATTTTTTATCTTTTATATATAAATTCTCTCTTTCATTTTTTGCTCTTCGCTCGGTTGATTTGATGGTTGAATCGATTTTAGTTGCTTTTCAAATGGCGTGAAAATTGATTTTTGTAGTCGGTGCAGCGAAAATAAATATAATTTTCGATTCGAAATTTTTCACGTTCTCTATCACTCGCTGGCCGAGCCATCGCATTTTCTAATCATAATTTTGCCACACACTTGCGGCTCTTGCATATTTACCTTCACCCCGGCCATATTATAAATATCATATATATATTTATAATATATTGCAGATACAGTGGAGTAGCGCGCGGCACGCATTAATCGATACACAGATAAAATAACATCGCCATCAGCTTTTGCTCAACAAGTGTGATTAAAGGCAATACGTGCGCGTGAATATGCAACAAATAAAAGCAACAGCAACAACAACATATGGAAACAGAAAAATCACAGTTTTGTTTTTACTTTCACTTTGCGCCGAGTGCCTTGATTTTTGTTGTTGTTTTTGTTATTATTGCTTATCTATAACTGCGAATGTGGTGCGATGAATGAACACGACGATTTTATATACCAACATCAAATTGACGCTACAAGACAATTGCGACCGTCACGCTTGAAAATCATTTTTAAATCTGGCATTTAACTTTTTCAATTTTTTATTCTCAATTTCTCTCTCTCTCTCCTTGTCTGTCACTTTATTTCGCTTTTATTCTTTATCGTTCACTCTGAGCCATTTTATCGTTCGGTTTTGTAATGAATCGAATTCCACCGTTTCTCGATCACAACGGCCTCAAAATAATTTGGCACTTTTCTCTTTCTCTCTCTTTCACTCATTGAAAGAATGTGGTGGTTGCAATGGTATGCAAGACATCGAACAACAGCAACAAAACGTATTCGATCGAATGATAGTGAAAAACACACAAAAATAGAATGAGCACGTACATTAGCCACACACAAAAAGCGGAAGAGAGAAAGAGAGAGATAGAGATAGACGGAGGGAGAAATTACTTACAACACACAGCCCCAGACAAACAAATCACAATTGACCTAAATTATAAGTGCTACGGTGAATATTTTAAATTCTTTTCGCGGTTCATGCATGCGGTGTTATTTATTTATTTTTTATTCCTCGTTCGTTCGATGTGTCTCTCTTTTCAATCGGTTTTGTTTTTATGTTGTTGTTGTTTTTGTGTTCTCTGGTCAGCGGTTGCTTTGTTTTGGGCATAAAAACACATTTTACTTTTGAATGCGAATCACACGGATGCTAGCATATTGGCAACCACCAAAGACAATCACATTGAATGGACTACGCATTAAAAAAAACTGCAACCGAATAAAGAAGAAGACGATGACGAAAGAAAACCATTTCGATTTCAGCAGCATGAAATTTTAGCAGCATACAACATAAAAAAAGAAGACGACGACGACGAACAAAAACGGTGTAGTTTTGTAATCGATAAAAAAAAAATAAAAGAAGAAAACACAACAGATTTGAGCCCCAAGAGCGGTGTTATATGTGTGCTTGTGATAAATGTGTAATTGTGTGAAGACATCGGTATGATTTAAAGTCAAATGTAAATAATAAACGTTGTGCATTGTGTGATAGATTCGTATATATGTTTGTGTGTAACATAAATCTTGTTCGTTGATGTCGCGACCAACGACAACATCAATTATGGCCAGAAATGGTGAGTGCGAGAGCATATAACGCATTAAAAAACAAATTATGACCACATTCGATAATATCTTTTTCTTTTTCGCTCAGTCCAGCATTTTTTTCCTCTTTCTCTCTCGTATTTATGACACATTGACTAGGCTCTGCATTATTTGTGTTTGCGATTTTTCTTCTGCTCTCGTTCGTCTCTAGCGCACTGAATTTCATACACATTTTACTTGCAAATGGAGAAAAAAAGATGTCCGCATACATCAACATATATGCAATTTACTTTCGCGCGCGCCCGCGACACCATGAAATTTTATTTTTGCACAATAAAGTGCCTAAGTGTCCAGATCAATTCGTGCAAAGTGAATAAATTGTGCAATGACGTTATGTGTGTAAGTGTGTGTGTGCATGAGAAGATGCAAGATTGAGTCAAAATCAAGTAAACCCGATTTGAATTGAATGAAACGCGTTCTACTACATGTACATAAAAAAAATTGTGTGCAAAAGAGTGTTGTGCACACACACAGTTTGCTTGTGCACTAAATAAGACGGTTTTCACCGTTGAAAACAGAAAATGATCCGGCGCAAACATCGTAAAAGTCGTTAGTCGCATATTTTTCTACTGCAAATCTTTGACACACAACATTTTGCCACACTTTAACCACTTTGTTTATTTCACATATATTATTAGGTATGCGAGACTGACGCTCGCCGCTGGTGTTGTGTGTTTTTCCTTTGTATTTTTGCTTGCCGTGTTTTCGTGGGTTCATTGCAACAACAAAAGAAATGCACAACGTGCATTTTATTTTCTTGATTACTTGGACGGCTAAAAACTGATGAGAAATTCATGTATGCATTTAATAATAACATGTATGTTTGTGTGTGTGTTTGTGTGATATTGGCAGAAGAAAGAAAAGTTACATTAATTATGGTTCAAATTGAACGTTGACTGAGTTGAAAACTCGTTACAAGTGTTTGCGTAAACAAAAAACTGTAGACATTTTCCTCTATGAGACTCTCGATTGCCGCATACATTTTCTATTTATGATTAGGCCCCGTTTTAGGTTGTTGTTGTTGTTTTTTTGCAAACATATAGATTCTTGTGCGATGTGAACTTAATTTCGTCTCTACTTTTTTCCCGTGTGTGTCTCTTTCACAATTTTTTTCCATGCACATTCGTCTTTTACACATATTATGCGCGCCAAACGAACTGGTGCACCATTCAAAAATCGAATGAAAATCTGCACAGTCATCTTGTCTCGTTGCAATCATTTGTCTCAACATTCTTGTTGTTCGGTGCCACACACACACACATACACAAATTATTATGCATCGCAGATAAATACACTTTCGATTTGTAGCTGTTTTTGGATGCATATGTAATACAATCACCAACAAGAGTTGTTGTTTCCCTTCACCGAAGCCACCGCGCATAACTGAATCAATTGAATGCATCGAAATTGTGTTACCAAATGCAATATCATCATCAATTCAACTGGTGTACAAATGCGGAAGATGAATTTTATACATAAAAGAGTCAGAAAAGCCAATGGGAACCATTCGACATAAATGAAAATTGAATATTACCTTCGGTTCTTTTTTTTTGTTGTTGTTTTGTTGTGCTTGGACACACACATTTTTACCTCTGGCATTCAAATCTATATGGTATTATTTAAATATGTTATTATGCTATGTGAGGCATATTGCTCTTTTTTTGCTCTATCCATTCAATTTGTTTCCTTTTATAAAGATACAACCAACAGATAATTGCAATTACAATTGTAATGGCTTATTTATCTGTGACTCTTCATTCATTTAGAAAATATCGATTGCGTTCGGCGGAGTGAGTCGTATACATCATTATTTATATTGTGTCGACAATTTTATATAATTATATCATCGTTGAGCAATAACAAACAACCATTTGATGGGGAAGCTAACGAGGTTTTGGTACAATAAAATGTTCATGTCAGTTTTTACTAATCAAATATCGCCAAGTAGTGTTCTCTTTCTTGAAGCCACATTTCTTGCTCGTTAAATTGATTGATTGTCGCCAAAACCGGAAGTATAGTCTACAATTAGTGGTAACGTGTAATAACAACAACTAGGACACCATGATGGTGGGCGCAATTGAAGAAAAAAATCTGTGATTTTGTACACTCTGTGTGTGAAAATCACATATCTGTCTGTCTGTTGGATGCACTTTTTTCTTGCGTTAAAATGATGTAATTGACTGAACGATGGGCAATTATAAAAATGCCGTATGGTACATTAAATAAAACAAATGTCCAATAGAAATCGCGTAACAGCGAGACCAAAGGAAATTAGATAATTATAATACGGCGTCTTTCTATTCGATTTCAATTTGAAAATGTTATAAACCGATGTTTGTATATATACTCGATATTTTGCGAAGGAAGTTTGCAACCAGACTGAGACTGACAGATTGTATTGGGGGAAAAAAATCTCATTCAAAAACAGCGTTTTCCGTGTTCCCTTTTATCAGCATTTACGAATTCGTGAGTAAAATGACAGAAATTTTAACGTTTGTTGTCAGTCTTTGACAACACACAAAGGGCCTTCTTAGAAACGATTTAATTTTCCAACATTATTGAATTCAATTCTCAGTGGGATTGCTACTTTGATTTATGCTAATTGTTAGTGAAGCGGTTTTTTTAATTCAATATAATTCTCCAAGGAGCGATTGTCACTGCTTTTGATTGATTTTCTTTTAGCGGCGATTTTCAAATAAATAGAATTATTTATAAAAAGAGAAGCGGTTTTTTTTCCTGGAAATTTTGTTGTGAATTTTCTGAAAATTAAGTATCGTTTGCATTTATGAGAGAGAGAATATAAAATGTTTATTCAATAAAATAAGATGCGAAGAAACGGTAAAGAGATAAATTGATTCGAGGCAAGTGTAATTTCAATGGACGATCTAGAGATTGGAATTATGCACAGACGGATGAATAACAATGAAAAGTATCAAACGACTGATGATTGAGGGTAATCCATCGTTGAATTAGACTGAAGCATATTGCAGTTGGCAGCAGAAATAGTGCGAAATGAATGACTGTATGCAAAGGTATTTTTGCGCGCGAAAAAAAAAACAAACAAACAAATATTATTGTTTTCTCAGGCATAGAAAATGAAATCATCATATTATTGTATATGATGATATGCGTATATATGTGATGGCCCCCTGTTTGATCCATTTCGCATTTCAAGTGTGAAATTGGTTAAATGGGAGCAATACTATACGCAATTGTGCGAAGGTGATGTTTCATTTGCAATGCTACAAAATTCAAATTCAAATGGAATCGATTCCAATGCGCGCACCGAACACAAATAATTATCATAACAAGAGCGAAGATGTGCGATTGCCTTTCAATGATTTCAATCAATTGTTAGTGTTCGGAATGGATTGTTGCAATTGCAAAGCACCAAACAGCAGCTGCAGAGCCATTGCAGCAGTAAAAGCATATATTTGCCTTTGGGTTAAGTTTTATTTGATTCCATGTTGACGAGATTTAGCTACATCTTCATTGTAGTTTGAAGACACTTAAAAACACCATTGTGTTCAAATTATGTAGATGCTGTGCAAAACATGACAGTGCAAGAAGTTGAAGAGAAGAAAGACAGAGAGATGAGAATAAAAAAATTCATAAAATCCGTGACTGTTGACTGCTGATCCGATATATATACATGGTGTATGAAATGCCGTTGGAGTGAAGAACAGTGTGCGCCGCGTACATATATGGGAGTACGTACATTTTACGCACTAATTCAATATTCACTTAATAAAAACAGTTAAACCCATTAACATTTTGACGTCATACACACATTATTCACACAAACCGCCGCATATCTTATTGCAATGGATCATATGACTGCTTGCTTTTCCATTTACCCTCGTTTAATTTTTCATTTGCAGAACAATTTCAACATTCCGAACAACATTGTCATCTTCTTCATTTTAAGATGAAATATAAAGAGAATCCACCTTAAGACACGTTGCAACACATCGCACAAATATTCTGATAGATGCTCTCCTCCTCCTCCTCCTCCTCTCTCTCTCTCTCTCTCTCTCTCTCTCTCTCTCTCTCTCTCTCTCTCT
>NW_022197544.1:4387335-4437229 GCF_009176525.2 Contarinia nasturtii
TCTCTCTCTCTCTCTCTCTCTCTCTCTCTCTCTCTCTCTCTCTCTCTGTATAGTCTTAATTTATGGAACTGAATTTATGTTCATCATCAAATGGGAAAATAAAAGAAAAGAAGATCAATTGTTTGTTTGCACAGAGTGTGGTGCCTCTCACACATTCCATCTCGAGAACATATCATTTTAATTCTATGCAGACATTTAAATATTGGCGCGTTTACATTTGTATCTTACAAATATAGACATTTGTGGAGGTTGTCATTTTCATTCACGCAATTTAATTAATGAACCCACACAAATATTTCGTTTCCTTCTCTCATTCCCTAACCACTGCTACACTAATAAATTCGATTAAATAAGTGACTAGATCTAAACGTTACTTACCAGGTAATAATCGATGGGCTTTTCGCGCCGTTTATTGTATGCCTTTTGGATTTCGGTCTGTTTAAGTGCATGGGCAATGTGTAAGGCGCTAGCATCGAAACGACCATATTTGTAATCACTGTCATTATGTGATGGTGAACTAATATCCCTATTGTTATGATAGCCATTTGGTGTGATTTGACGTTGCACTGTTGGCGTTGATGAGATTAAAAATGAAATGGGGAAATAAATTTAAAAAAAAAAAACATACATTTAAAAAAGTTTAACATTCGAGTGTTGAAAGAGGCAAAGAGCCAACTTAATAACAAAACATTCAAATGAAAGAAATTAAAAGAGCTTTTTCCAATATAAAACAAAAATATTTGTCCATTTTTACATTCACTTTTACAATGTACATTCAATCATTTTAATTTGAATGAAAGTTGAATAAAAGCGACCAACAAAAATATCGCTCGATTGCATTCGCGCCGAGATTACTAAAAAACGTTACTAATTTAACCGTATGTTTGTGCTTTAACTCATTTTCTTTATATCAAATTGTCAATATGTTTTACAGCTGAATTAATCACCACCAAAGTGAGAATACAATGTTTCAACGCACAAAATGATTTTCTTTTTTTTAAGTGAGGCATTTTCGTATACGTGCACGGATAAAACTGTATCAAATCGAAAACCGGCAATTGTAATTAAATTCAACGAAAATACCGACACATTTGAAATTAAAAAAAAACGTAACAAGAGATAAGAAAGAAAAAAGCAAAATCAATCCGGGCGCTCTACTACACACTGAATAATTAAAAACAATGATTTCTTTATCATACAGGAACTTTTGGTTTTCATCAATAGCAACAACAAAAAATTGCTTAAGTCGATTCTTAATTGAATGCATTAATTACATGGTCATAATGTTTTGGCATAATTTTGAGAAATTTTCTGCAGTTTTATGGCATTGCATGTACAAAAAGGTAGATAGAAAGATAAAAAGTGAAACAAGAAACGCAACAAATATTGTGCGATGGCCAAAGCGCCCCCATGAAGTAATTTTCGTTGGGATTTTCATAACAAATCGATTTAATTTATTCGCCCCACACACGTGTACGAAAAAAAACAGAAAGAATTGAGAAATGATCAAATAAGGGCAGAAGCAACGACGGCATAACAAAAATTACATTTTAATGGATGTGTAAACATAAACATTTTCAATTAATTGAATCAAAAAATTTCTTTTCTGTTTTCATGTAGATTGGATTACTTTCTGATTAGAGCCAATGGAGCTTTGTTATGGTTTTTCATGGCTGTATGCTGGCGCGCGCTCTCATCGCGCCATTTTGTCCAATCGAGGAATTAGATTTCACCGAGTTTTTCCGCTCTTTGATCATTCTTTGAAATTCATTAAACATTTTGTTGTTGTTTTTTTTCTGTTCATCTGTTGAACACAGATACTCTCTTGTTTTTTTCTTCATTCATATGATATTTGTTTTTTTTTTTTTTTTCAAATCACTAAATTTTCACATTTCAAATTCAGCGTCGATATGTCTATTAAAAACATAAAATACCAATGTAAATTTTATTGTGTGCCACATATAGATTTACACACAAAGTCAGTGTGTATGCGCGCGCGCTTGATTCCATTCGATTTGAACACTTTATCGATTCGAAGAAAATTACATAGCGCATCTAGAAATCGGACAATGTAACAAAACCGCAAAATTAAAGAAGAAGAGAAGAACGATACGAATGCACAACGAGATAATCAATAATTTATCAATTGAACATGGAGTGGGTGTGCTGCGTTGGTAATGTTGAACGCGCGAAAAGTAGCATGAATACAAATTCGAACAATAACAATGTGAAAAAACAACAACAACATTGATTTGTATAATTGGATGCATATAAATGAAAATTATGAATGAATCCGCGCACCATGCAAGTGGTCATGGGCAAATACGAATTGGAAAATTGCGTGCGCGCAAATTTCTCTCTTCTTCATTTGAAATATAAAGAGAGATAGAGAGAGAGAGAGAGAAAATTAAAACAAACCGTTTGATTAACTATATGTGACTATGCCATACGTTAAAAATGAAAAAGATAAGCAGAAATATAGAAACTATGCATTTATTGCTGGGTAGTTTTGTGAATTGTGTTTTTTCTGTTGTTGTCGACCAAAAGTAGAAGAAAATTTTCAATGCGATAATCTCCTTTTATATGCAAATTATTTATAATGATACATACAGATGGATCGAATGAAAGTGCGCGAGCGTGCAATCGTTCACATTAATTGTGAATATGCCACACTGCTTGAGCGAATCAAATGGAATGTATCGGTGAGCGTTGAACGTGTGCTCGACTCACCATGCGTGTGCTTCATTTGATTGCAAACGAACAGCAAATAGAGTGAATGACGAATATAAATCGTGGCCAATTTTTAGCATTAATAGGGACGCAGTGTGCAGCAAATCAATTCAAAGGAAGAACTATACATGAGACAATCGATAAATAAACTTCTCGCCATATTCTCTCTATCTCATTCGTAAATTCGCTATTTCTTGCTATGCTTTGCTGTTCTCTGTTGTTATTATTATTGTTATTATTTCATTTTATTTTCGTTGCTCCACAATTACACCCAGCGCACATAATTATAGCCTTTATTTGGATTTGATTAGATTTTATGCATGACAAAATCTCGGCAAACACCAAAGAAATATCTACTTCTTTCGCATTTTGTTGAAGAAGAAAAAAAAAGAGCAGCAACACTGAGCAGCATGACCATTGATTTGAACATGATTTACAATTGTTAATCTCCTTTGTTTGCAAGTCGGTTATTCGTGAGACTATATTGACCGAACCGATTTACACATCAAATCAATCAATGTTTTCTTTACAATGAACGAGAAAGTTTGTTTTACTGTTACTCAAAGTAAGGAGCCGATCGATCCAATGAGTTAGGTTTTTTTTTTGTCATCATTTTCGATCGACCGATGATTTTCGCTTTTTCCCTTCAAACGCTTTTTTAATTTCATTTTCGATTTTCACTTATTTTTCTGTATTACAAACGCACAAAATTACTGCTTTTTCTTTCAATGTGAATCAAGCATTCGAATGCTTTGTTATTTTATTTTATATACTTTTTTAAATAAACTTGAAATATGAAAAAAATGCTCTTACAGTCAATGTCTCTTGATCCGCCCCGAATCTGTTCATTTACTGGTTTATTTGACTTCGGTGCATTCAATGCTTGACGAATACCAACAGACGTCTGATCAAAGTGTCCTGGCCCACTTTTTGGTACATGTGAACTACAGTAAACCTGAGTGGAAAATTTATTTAAGAAAAATGTACCATTAGAATGAAATTCGATATTCATTTTTTTCGGAATAATTTGTATAATTTAAATTTATCTTGAACCAAACAACTTGTGACAGGAGTCCAACGGTTAGATGAACTACTAGGTGTATTTAAAATTACCCTTCTACAAATTTAGAGAAGAAAAATTCCGAAAAAGTGAAGACCTTTTTTCAAAGACTCTCATTTTTTCAAAGTTCGATAGTTCGAATGTGTTCGTATTATGAAAGCAAATTCGAGTAAAAACTCAGTTTAACGTGTTCTTCGAACTTTTTCGAAACTTTTTTGTGAAATATCAAAATAGTTTTGAGCTCAAAATCGAATATTCTTCGATAAAACTAAAATTTGTAAATGGCTTACCTCTTTATCTTCCTGTTTGTGTTGATTATTGTAATATGTTTTAAGTGTTAATTTGGTGCCACAGCTAACGCATTTAAAGCATCCCGAATGGAAAAAGGTAAAATCTTTGAGTGGGCCAACGCGATCCACTTGATAGACAATTTCATTGCATCGCAAACAAGTGGATTCATAAAAATTTGGTCGATACATCATCTTTTGCATCAAATTTCTTACTTTTTCAATTTAAATTTTTCTACACAAACTACACTGCTGTTGCCACTAATTTTATAAGAATTCTTTTTATTTTTTATTCGATGTTGTTGGTTGCTATTTTTTTTATTTACAATTTTATCACGCCATTTGTTTCATTAAAACGTGCACATATTTGTTCCCGTGTCGCTTCCGAATTGAAACTTATTCTTATCCAGATGCACAAACACTGCCTTTGTCTTTCTTAATGATCGCATTTACAAGTACATTTTCTTTGTTGTTATTTTTCTCTCTCGGATTCGTTTGGTTATGAAATTGGAACTTGTTGTGTCGTTAACCGATGATCTAAACCTTGCTATAGAGAAACAGTTGTAGAAAAAATAAGAAATATTTTTACATAATTAATACACAATTGAACAAAACAATGAAGGCCATGGGCTTAGTAAACTATACAATCTATATTTTAGTGAATTGTCCAAAAAAAATAATAATAATAATAATAATATCGTACTGCATATCGAATTTCAAATACACTTCGTCTGAGGTCAATTTATTGTTGCAATACACTCACGTTTGTCGCAACTGTCTGTGAGCTATATTGTCGATGTACATGACATTCAATGGCGACAATCGGAACAATACAATGTGTTGTGTGTCGTGACGGAATAGTTTCTACGAACATTTAAAATACGATTTAAAAACTGACTAAACAAATAAATGGATTCTAATCTGTGTATTTTGAATCGGATCGAAGAGCCACATGAACCTTAATGCGACTTAATGCCTGTATCGACGCATCGTACAACACCCACGATCAAAACAACAGATTTTACAACCGAAACCATATTGTCTTTGAATCGATTCTTTTAAAATTCCGATGAAAAACTAAACCAAACATTCCAAAAGTATCCAAAAGTTTTTCGGAAAGAATTTTGAATGTTTCGTAATCAAAGAATCGTTTGGCTTTGAGCTCTTCATTGATTAATGCTTTTTGTCAATTTCATTTCCTCCAAAGTTCGATGGTTTTGTAAGACAATAAAAACCAATTCAGTTTTTGTCAACCATCGTTAAAAATCAACAATTGTTAAGCTTCCGATCATAAAATCGTGTATCTCATACATTCAAAACCATACATAACCGGAAAAAAAATCGAAATGAAATATTGACAAAAATGAAATGTCCAAAGATGAAATACACACTAAAAAAGGGGCACATGAACGCTTGATTACGAAATGCTTGAAACATAAAACCGTGACCATATTGAAAATGGCCATTTCCAATTGTATTAATTTAAAAAAAAATCGAAATCGATTATTCAAGCAGTGTTTTTGCGCGCTGATTTTATTGCAGTGCTGCCACACACTGCTACGGCAACGGAATCGATTTAAATCCAGCCGGTTCAATTAAAGTGCAATGACAGCATACACTTAAGTACCTGTAAACGGTTGTTATCAACCCACAATATCCCATATAATTTTTAGTACGGTGATCTACCTCTTGCCAGCACACCGCATGCTCATTACATGGTTATTTGATGCGCGCAATGGTGTTTCCATGAAATTCATTATACAATCAATGGCATTAAAAAACCATTACATCGATTTGGGAAGTGAATGATTTTCAAAAATACCTGTCGTTTTATTGTCCATTTCACAACACAATAAAATGACGTTTTCTCACATTTTCGAGAAAAAAGAGCCGAAGAAAATTGACCGAACAAAAATCTGTGTGATTTGATCGATTTATCGAATTACGGAAGTAACTGTGATCGGAAGAAGAAGAAGAAGAAACAGAAGTAAAAGAAACTAAATGGCAGAAAAATAATTCCTCCTCCACCGGATAAATTGGATAGTGATTTGGTTTGGCGCTATTGTTTTTAAAAGTTTGTTCAAAATATATTGTTGAATGAAATGAATGAAACCACATGGTATAAATATTCATGACATCATATTTCAACCTACACTTTTCACGCCGAAACAATATCTCAACTACGCACATATGAAAGACGTTCGGTGTTTTGGTGAGCACTCTGTTTGACCGCGCGATTATCTGAATCTGTTCGCATGCTTTTTGCGTGAAGTTTCACGCATCTGACAACATCGAAACAAAGTGCCCGAATATGAAAATCAAGAACAACAAATTCATCTTCCATTCAACTCTCGCCTCAGATAAATTTATGTATCTGATGACATTCGGGAATTAAGTGCCCGAGTGCAATAAAACATCAAAGAAACAATCGAAATCCAAACTCAAATCTATTTATTAATCGATCAAAATCATTATTACTTTGATTCGATTTCGATCAATGTTGATTTGGTGTTCTGCGCGACTGAATTGTAAACGAAGTAAATGTCGTGGGCTTTTTTCGTTCATCGCGCCACTTTTCGTTTAAAGAAGTGAATCTGTACTATATTCGGATGCGATATATCTTTGTTTTTGATATTTGCTACTTTTTTCGCGTATTCATTGACATTTTTTTTTCGCTATGTATGCCTTGAATTCAATTTGGTGATTCTTTTTGTTTCTTTTATTTATTTTCACAATCACTTGGACAGCCACCGTTATTTCAAGGCGGCATTCAAATATACAACAGCCTAAAATTTAGTTTCGTACAATGATAGCAGCTCACCACGCAGATTTGTTAAACAATTTTTAACAAAATATGAAAAATCACTTTAAAAGAATTTTAATCTTGTCAACAGAAAAATAAATATATGCAAATATTTATCTAACTTTTGTTGCTTTGATCCGATTGATAAATTTAACGAGTTTCAGTGATATGTAACTGAGCCATCGTAAATAATGTAAATAAGGTGAAAGAAGTCGAACGGCCGTATTTACGTGTCAAAGTGATTTGATGAATGGATTGAAATACGAAAAGAACTGTTTTAGTCATTATGACTTAAGGTATTTTCTTTGATCGAAGCTAGAAATCCGACAATATTCAAACAAATGTCGTTTTTTTTTATTTGAAGATTATAAATGACAGATTTGAATCATATCGGGATCGGTCATATTCATCATTTATGCAATTTGTCGGCCTATAAACAAACGGTCAAAGCTTGATATCTTTGAAATCTTTGAGGCCTTTTATTTTGATAAACGACAGCAATCGGCCAAAAACGATGAGTTGGTGAGCTTAATAAGTGAAATGCAATTCAAACTATTTATAGCTTGCGACAATGTTTGTGTCGAAAACCAAAACAGAACCAACTCTCCTCCAGAGGTGAGAAATTCCTTTGCAACACCATTCGCAATTTTATGAACAAGAAAATAATGTCTCCTAGAAAAAGAAATGACGAATCGAGAGAAGGAGAAAGAGAGAGAAAATTGGAATTTGTGGTCAAAGCTATAAAATTAATTTGTGCTTTGTGTGTGTGAATGAACTTGATTGAGACGAATAATGGTTTTAAAATGCAAATGCTCAATAGCCAGTGGAACGGTCGACTACATTGAATCAATCATTTTAATGGATTATAAAAATGCATAAATATTATATCTATACACACACGGATGGAACGCACCAGAGAGAAATAAAGTGAAAGAGATTTGGTGATGATGGCAGCTAGACAAACCGGATAAACCGATTAACATTTTGTGTGGTTGTGTCAATCGTCGAATTCAATCTCTCTTTTCTTTTCTCAATCGAACAACAACAAAAAAAAAGAGACAGGCTCTTTTTTCGACTAATCCGTGCACTTTTGGATTGTGCCCGGCTGAAAAAGGGAAGAAACAGAATTCCAGTGCTGTTGAATTGAAAACAATGTCGATGACGATGATGGAAAAATTCTGTATGCCCATTTAAGGTTTTGCACAGAAAAGTGTGGTAGACATAGCCCAAAGAGAGAACATGTGATGCCGTTATTATTCTTCGGTTCACAAAACACTTTCAAGCGTATTGCGCGCGCGCAGCGGTATGATGGCGGTGTGTGTGTGGATTTTGTAGCATGGTGCACATGAATGATAAAGTAAACAAGCGCATATTCTTATGGCTTAAATGAGCATCAACTGAATAATGCTACGGTGGCAAAAAAAGAGTGATAAAATGAAGAAGCAACAATGCCTGATATATCTCTTTTTATTTTCTTTATATTTCACGTCAAAAATATTGTGCATGTGGTAATGCAAAAAATATTCATGTGCTCTAAACGTGGTTGCTGCTATTTTTGTTTTGTGCCGTTCGTTCGATGCATTAAGTTTGAAAATTCCGTCCGTGTTAAAATGCACCAAATGAACGTTATACGTGTGTGGAACAAAATTCAGTGCTGAGAGTTTCTTCAATTCATCTGGTTGGCATATCTTCGTCATTTTGGCATTTGCTTTACACCAACGATTCGACTAATCAGCAATTGTAATATTACGATGCGAAAGATTCGTCGTAGCCACCGTCATTTTTCACTTCATGTTGTTGTTGTCGATGATGAACGAAAAGAGATTAAAAAAGCATTATTTTTTTGTGTGAACTGCATGCATAACAGAGCGGCAATAAACCATTTCCAAATGAATCCATTATTGCGGTGAGAACATGCATTTCATCAATGCGCTCACAAACACAGGCCGCACAGTGTACACAGCTAACCGAATATGATTAGATAATAAGACTAAACAAAAGAACACGCTTAAATGGAGCACACATTTTGTGAAGAAAATAATAATAATAAAAAAAAGAATATAAAAACAGATATATATATGTAGAATCGGCCTTCTTTTTCCACCCATTTCATATCATCAGATAGATTGCTTTCCTCTGTGCAATACAAAAACAACTTAAGCGATTTTGAGCTTGAGGAGCGCACACAGACAAACAATTTACACACTTTGACGCTCTTACACTCGCTTGTCAACACAAATATAGATAATTTCCTTGTGTTTTTTTTGTTGTTAATTTTTTTTGAAGGTGGTGATGGAATATAAGGAATATAATTTAAAACAAAACATAAATCGAATTGGAATTTACTTAATTTAGATGTTCTGGCTAATATGCACCGTATTTGGATATATGGATATCAAATAGAGATTTCAAAATGTCCGAAACAAAATAAAATAGCATACAACAAATTCAATAGAGAAAAATGGTTAAAATGTTACCACTGTCGACCAAATCGATTAAGGCAAACAAATAATTTACGGGTACGCTTCTCAATAATGCAAATCAACACTGACATATACACTGGCTATTGTCACGCATATACAATGCTCTAAATTTCTCTCTCTCTCTCTCTCTTTTTTGCTCCACAAAAATAAATGTTCAATTACTCGGATGATTTGGATGTTGGGCTGCTGAATAATTGTGAGTTGCTCTCATTTTCACCATACACATGTGCTTTGCAATACATCGAAAATGACATTTTACCATGAAATTTATATGTGTGGGGGCTGGTCGAACCACTGATTGAATCATCTTTTCGGTTTATTGCTGGCACACCATGTGGATGAATGGCAACAAGAAACATGACCGTGTTCAACTTAATGTGAGTGTTTCCAATGACAATGAACAAAGCGAACCACATAAAGGAACAAAAAAAAAAAAAGAAACGATTTCAATCAAGCAATGGACTTATATGGCCTATATTTGAAATTAATTGTCGAGCAAAATGAGCAAGTTTCATGTATTCATTAGCGATTTTGATATTGTGTGTCGTCAATTAGAAATGATCAAGCACCATATTTCAGCTCATGGCACAGCTCTCAGCATGGAATTTCATTTTTGATTTGCAACAAATGCAATTTTTCTTTGAATGAATTCATAAATCATATTTTAACAAGATGATGTGAAGAAAACGCAGAATTTCTTCATTCACATCCACAAGTGTGAAGTCACGATTGAAACAATTTTCATGTTTGTAATGTTGAGGCATTTTGCCGAGGCTTCGAGGAAGAACTGAAACATTTTTTTTGTCTCTGAACTCATCACACACAAACACAAACGACAGAAAGATTCACACGTGCATGATAAATAAAGATATTTCTCATGCATTTAGATTCATTCGAAAAGATGTTGCGATCGGTGAAATGAGCAATGCGAAACGACGAACTCGACGCTTGTAAAAGACATCGATGACCAAATAAGAGACGAAAATGTTCATTTATCGTTCACTGTCGTAAATTGCATGCGAAATGTTAAGACTTTTATCGGCAATGAGACGAAAATTATATATTTTGCTTTGGTTTCATATCGAATGCGAAGAACTCAAAATGACTCTTGCATTTATAACATAAAAAATTTCATTTTCATCATATCCAGATCACAATGCCAATGCCCAAAAATATAAATGCCAATTTGTAACCATTTTTGTTCGGCGTAAATTATTTATATGTTTGCCATTCCGTGCGCACAAATGGTAGTGCTCATTTGCGTCTTTATTTGTCGTCATACGATTTTTTCTCTCTCTTCTGTTGTGTTGACGTGAAACACAATAAAGCGATCATATCGCTCGCAAATACGCTTCAAACATTCAACCAATTCACACAAATCGCAAATCGATGTCACTTAATTTACTTTACAAACACGAATTTGTCAAAAGCATTATTCCACCAGAATAACAACAGTTCCTTTTTTTGTATTTGTTTATTTGATTCGTTTGATCAAACGATCGATGTGCCTTTTTTGTTGTGTTCAATTAAAAACGTATACACTGAATAAGTTGCGCATTGCACTTGTATGCCGCTATTAACTTTTGCTTTCGATTTGGGTTTTCTTCGTCGTTTTTTTTCTATTCGTTTTTTTTCATCGTTTCCGTGGGAAATAATCGATCAATTTGTCAACACGCGCACCGAACTCGAAATGGAAACTAAATAGCCTCGCATTTGTTACCGCATTACATAAATTTTGTTGAATGAAAATATTTTATCTCTCGTTTTTTTTTTCATTCGATTGCAGTAGTGCACATATTTTTTTTTACGGAAAACTTTGACTACTCTTGTCTTTCTTTATCTTGTTTTTTTTTTTTTTTATTAACGACAACGAAAATTAAATTTCTCTAGAGTATTTTGTAATAATCGATAGCGCACAGTTTAAAAAAATGCCAGGAAAAGTACACACGATAAAAAAACGACAACAACAGAACTATTGTTAGTAGAAGAAGATGTGAAAAAATAAGAACTCTATATTTAAATGATAAAAAAAAACAACACCAGAGAAAGAGCGAATACAATTCTAGAGAATTCAGTAAAGAACATGTACCGAGTTGATGGGTATTTATGGAAAGACAACACAAAATGAACTAATAACAATAATAATAAACAAACAAGAAACTCCACTTTGTGCCGAACGAGAGGAACACTTCTTCATTAGGCCGAATTAAAGTCGCGACTGTTCAAAATCGTGCAAGATTCAAGTTTTCGATACGAAATATTATGACTTTGGATTGCACGGTATTTACTACTTGTTTCGTTCTCTCGTTCAACCGCTCTAGCTCGCTCAATTCCGTGATCATTTGAGCACAATATTTTACGTCTTTGTCTACATCTTCAAGTGGTTGTGCTATCTCTTTTCGTTTGCTGCCATTCCATTGCTGGCGGCTTATCGATCTTATTCGCTTCGCTTCTTGATCTTTGCGTTTTACCATATATTATTTTTTTCGTTCGTTTGTTTTACGTTTCTTTTCTCATGACTTTTTTGTCTTCTTCTTTTTCATTTTCTTCTTGTGTTGTTTCGATTTTATTTTAAAACGCACACATGCACAACATTGGTGCTACGCGAGAGCGCGCATGTTAAAGTCTGCATTGACTACAAAGACACGGTGATCGTACAGAGGTTGGTACGTGGTCACGCAATCAAAGGAGAAAGAGACGATTGTATGTGTGATGGCATGTATGTGTATGCACGGTGACGCTGTGTCAAATTTAAAGACAACCAGCGCAAAAATATGTAGAACTACGCGACTTAAAAATTTATGATTACACCGAGAGACAAAACGTTCGCGCAAAACTACTACGGTCATTGATGCTGAAGACCAACGGAATGTTTGGTATGTTTGGTGTGTATGGGTTTTATGTGCATGTTATGTACCATTGAAATCGTTCAAAGATCATTTTGTACATGTTGTTCGCTATTCATCTGCTATTTTTGCTATGATGATCATGCTGATGGCTGCTCTGTGTGTTGGCTGCTGCTAAAATCGAGTGCGAAAAATATGTGTAATATGTGTGCTGTCTTGTCAGTCAGCCGATCTGCTTTATTGTGGTTGCCACAGAGAATAAGAAACCTACACACAAGCATAGCACACATAGTCCATTTTGACCCAATCACAACTTGTACGTGAGGAGGCGAAAAAAAGAACACTCAAAAAGACATTAGATTTTGATGTGGCCTCGATTGGCGATTTGTTGTCGGATTTTTGTTTTTCATTTTACGCAAATTGCGCAATTTCATACATTTTGAATTTTATGCACGAAAATTCCTCATCATACACGATCACACAAAATGACGATCAAATTCATATTCAGAATCTTTCGAAAAATTCAAAAAAATATGATTGCGCAAAAACTAAAATTCGGTCGAAATTTCGTATCTGTTTAACATTTTTTGCTTGTCAATTTGCATGTTATGCTGCTTTCCAACAATTTATGACTGAAGTAAGTGTAATAAAAGATGTAGAAAAGAAATGGGTAAAGAAGCCAATTTGTTTTCTCTCTTTCTCTTTCCACTGCACGGTAAACAAGTTAGCATAATATATGCGTGATCGTTGTGTTGGACTGTGCAACGTAAATTAGGTGCAACAGAATATGATTCGGTTCAAAGGTGACTTATGTACAATTTCGCTGAACTGGATGGCATATTTTCTGGATACTTTTTATGCGCACACAAAATTAGCCACTTAAATCACATTTTACATGTTGAGCATATGTGCCCGATTGTGTGTATATGGTTTGTGTCATGTGCAAAAGTTGTTTCGTTACTTCGTTGTCGTTTTTTTTTTATCTCTAGGGGCATGGTTCTCAACCACATCACATCAAATTCATCTTTGATTTGCGCATTTTTCGAGCAACGACCAAATTTGCTTATTCTGTTTGAATTCAATAAAGAATAAGAAAATTCCGCGAATATTTCTGGTACCAAATTTCGTAATATGTTCTCATAAATAGATAAGTACCCCTTGTTTTTACATTAAAAAAAACGATTTTATTCGGTCGCTGATGCGCGGGCGCGGATAACGACAACACACGGCGAGTAACAAGTTCGACAAAAACAAGCTGTATGCGCACATTTTCATTCTGTCCTCTTGTGGTTTTTCAGCTGAAAAGCAACAACGGCAAGCATGCGATTTTAATAGCGGTACTCAAATTTGACGGGGCCGCCTCTTTGTCGATGATAAACAATGCAATCAATATGGATAAATGGATGGACATGTTGCGCTGGATGTTTAAATGAATAAATAGACCGTCGACAAGACGATGAGCGCAAGTCCATGCCCGTTGTGAATAAGAAATTTTGTGCATTATAACCGGTTATATTCCATACAAGCCTGCGCTAACAAAAAAAAATTTCTCTTCATCATGGAAAGCGTTTAAATGGAAATCAAAAGTTTTTTTTAGTTGTTGGCACGGGCGCGCGCTCACCGTGGAAATTTGTTAAAATGCACAATATCGAAAATGCCGAAAATGGTCAGATTTCAATGAAAAGAATTTTCAATTCAGATTTTGCGGTGCGTTTGTTATATTTTCTATGTTAAACACAAAAATCACAAATCCGTAACGACAACGAGATTTAAAAAAAAAGAACATCAAGCGCACGGGCATACTAAACGTTCATTACAGATGTATGAGGAGGAGAATGAAGCGAACAATTGCCATCTAATCTTACAAAAGAGCAAAAATGCGCCAATTTTGAAACTACTCTAAAAACAAAGAAACATTTTGAATAACACAGAAGAGCTTGCCGCAAACAGAATCTATTCAATTGGAAAATTCATTAAAAAAAAACGAAAAACACTTTGAATTCAAACGGTTTATTTGGTTAGTTGTTGCTGCTGCTGTTGTATGTGTGTGAGTGTAGTGCAAAGAAGTGAAGTCATAGCGCATTAAGAAAACACACAGAAGCATGGCACAACGACGATAATCATAACTTAAACATTGCTTGAATTTGTTTTCGACGCGGGGAGCGGGTAACGGTGTGAGCGTTGTGAATTGATTAAGAGGCGCGTTTTTTGCAATACATGCGAAAATAAATGAAATGAAGTAATTTCCAATCACAAAACGATGATTTTAATCAAAAAGCAAAAACAAAATCATTTCAAGATTAGCGCGAAAAATTTCATTTTTTTTTTGTTGCGCTGTTGGCTGTTCGGTTTGGCGGCTGATCTTTTTTCTTTCATTTTTGAAAGCGAATGAGAATATGCGATATAATTCAACGCATTTTAACATTGCGCTAAAAACGCTTCAAGCTGACGTTGATGTGTGTGCTTATGCATACCGAATGGAATATGCACTTGTTTGTGTTTTTTTTCTCTTTGCGTTCATCTCTTTCGTTCAATCGGCGATCTCTTTTTTTTTAAATTTTTGTTAATTTTAATTGTTGGCATTTTTTCTATTCATACCTTCGGCGTTTTTTTTTTTAATTTTTCTCTATTCATTTATTTTTATCATTCGCTCCTTCTGCTTTTCTCTCTGTGTCTATCTCTAACTGAATATTAGTTACTTCTGTTATCTGCATCTCTGAGCATCGGAATCTAAATGCTCGTTCATTTCTTTCTTTCTCTTGCTCTTTTTCTCCCTGTCAATGTGCCAATGTAGCGAATCTTTTATTCGCTCTCGCCTCCAACTATTTAATGCAAATTTATGCGTTTGTTCGCTCTGCATATTTTTCTTTTGACTCGATTATGAATAGAATGAATATTGTGCAAATTTATCGTTGTTCACGCACAAATTCTTTCTTTTATTCTCTCCTTCGCTCCCTGTCTATCTGCCTCTTTCATTTGACTGTCTCTTACTTTGTAGTTGATATAATGAAAACAAAAAATACTGCGAAATATAAACAATGTGGCATGTGTAGAATACGGTATAAGGTGCATCAAAAGCATTATTATTGTGACGAAAACATCGAAATTTGTTGACGCGTTTGTGAATCATAAAAATGTTTATCTCTTGCGAAATTTGCTGGCGAAAGCAGAAAATATGCTTAAAAAAACAACAACCTACCGCTATTCGAATTTACATCATCGTCAAAGAATGCAAATTGAAATTTAGTCACCCGGTGATGATAACTGTAACTTTCGCGCAACACAAAAAATTTCCATATATTGATGCATTTATTTTAACATGGTTCTCATTTATTCGACTCGTTTGTTTATTCTATTTTATGTTCGTTTCATTTCGAAAACTTCGACAATTACAGATAGATTTTCCGCGCTGACCTCACTCAACATATGACCCAAACGAAAATATCGGCGGAGATTCTATTTTTCGTTGAAAAAAAATTCTATTGTAGTATTTTGCGATTGTTTTGCACAAAATCCGGAAAAATACACATTCTATTACGGTTAAAAATCAATTACGAGAAAACATCGGTTCGATCGATTGATTGATTCGTCACAATTGATTATGCGCAAGGCATTCATTAAGTTGTGAGATTTTCCAAAATGTGAACAACAAATTGACGTCAGTGTTGTGTCAGCTTGATAATTTTGAACATTTCAAAAGAGTTTCAATGTATTTCTGAAATAGAAATTACCATGAGAAAGGTATCTATGTACCTTTAGATGACGCACACAATTTAATAACATTTGATTAAAAACAGCGCGTGCACTCTCACTCACTTTCAGTAATTACCATTCGGTACATTCGGGTAATCGAATTGACTGTGAAAAAATGTTGAAAATGTTCAATATTTCGTTGCACTTGAAGTGAATAGTAAGCAAATTAATGTAAAATAAAATAAACTTTGTCACACCGTCACAGCAGCATTTGAGAGACAGAACAAAAAACCAAACCGAACGATATAAACATACACTTGATATGTACTGAATGCATGAAATATTGATATTTCAATTGAATGCCGATCCCATCAAGAGAAATAAACAAAAGTAAACACACAGTGAGTCTACATCATGGCTCGTCATCACTGCCGCACAACACAGCAGCACACATTGATGCATTTGAATGCGTGAGAGAGCAATATGATCGAAACGAATGTGTCTTTCGTGTCATTTATTCTACAAACACGTATATATATGGATGTTTGATGCGAGATCGCATTTTTTACATCAAAACACACAAAAACATTCATGGACCGCACACCCGCATTGCTTCACACAGCTGCTCGATATCAACAAAAACATAGACACGAACCACGTTGCCATTACTGCTGTATGCCGACATACACAATAAATTTTATTCAACTGGTATTCGGTTTCGCCAAACATTCTCTAGTCGATGTCACAACCAATACACTTACGCGCGTTAAAACTTTGAATGAGTCGGATACTCACCTGTCTGTGTTAGTTATACAACAATAAACACATGGTTGTATGAAGTCATTATGGTAGTTGTGTATTTGTAGTCAATTCAAAACTTTATAGCCACTTTTAAGCAATGCTTTTTTTTAAAGCGGTTAGTTTCTTCGCTAGCAAAAGCTTGCACAGAAGCACTGAACAGACGAATCATAAATACATGTTAATCGCTTTGCACTCAACTTGCACATTTATAGCTTTTCTTTACCTTATTTTTTATTTTAAAAGCAATTTTTTGGCTTAGCAATTGAAAAAATGATACAAACTTACACATATATTGTGTCATCTCAATGTGCCAAATTTAAATGGTTCTTGACAAATGTAAATGTCAGGTAGGTGAATGAAATAAGAAATAAAACATGCATAAAACGATTTAATTTGAATTATTTATTACTTATAAATGTAGTTCTTGTTTTTTTATTTTGTTGTCAATATCACATTTCATCGGAATTATGTATTGCATTGTGCCGTATTTTTTTTTTGTTTGTATACATTCATTTGCGAATCGTCTATTATAAATTCAAATTCTTTTAGCTTGTAAAATGACAAAAAAAAAATGGTGGAAGAAAAATTGAAGATCGAGTTGATTGATGAACAACCTATTTAAAAAAAAATTGAAATGACCCTTTTAAAGAAACAATTGTCTTCGTATTAGTTTATACATTTCAAAATTCAAACAGATAAATAAATCATTGATGTAGCCAAATTTACGGGAAGAAGTGCCAAAAAAAAATTCATTATAACTCTTCTGTCCTGGTTGCTTTCATCAAATTTTAAAGCTACTCAATAACTTGAACCGCGTCATGCATACCAATTCAAGCTTTTATATATATAGCACGCATTATAATGTTATCAATTTGAAATTGTTTCTCTCTTTTTTCATCGATTTTACGAAATAGACAAAGAATTCTTTTTAAACTTAAATTAATAAATAAAAAATAAAAATTGTCTACTGTCTACATTTCAACAGAGAGTTATTTGTTTAGTTTCTATAAATCTTTGATATTGCCATTGCTATTTGAATAAAAATTGCTGTATTTCTTTTGAATTTAAAAACAAAATCCATCCTGCCCACTTTACGTTTAAGTTTAATCAGTCAGTTTGTTTTGTTGTTTTTCATCGTCGTCGTTTTTTTCTCATTAATTATTATTTTATACAAGACATAACACACATCAGCGAAAGTGAGCGAGTGATATGCATTTAACACCAATCGAAATGGATCCATTTTCTATTCTATTTGGCGAGGTACTCAATTTTTTTTTAAATTGAGTACAGTTGCCATACTGTTTCGTTCGATTTGTATATCGAATTAAAGTCTAATTAAATAAAAAAAAATATAATCGTAATTTCTTTGTTTGTGATTTCTACGACGAAGAAGATGAGGGATAAGGTGTGGAGAAAGAGTTGGACGAAGATGGCAAAGACGGTGCTGATGCTTGCGGAACATTACTGTTGCTACCATTGGCAATGCTGTCGGATGTTGCACAAGCAGCACCAACATCTTGAATTGAAGTGTTTGATGTGTTGGCGGTCGTTGTTTGACCGGTGCTCGTTGATTCGGCATCATCATTTTTATTACCCGGAAATAGGGTTGCATACGATGGTGGCGGATCGATTTCATCATAGTTTGGCGGCAACGTTGTTTCCGGTTGTGTACCATTGTAATTCGCCGTTGAACTGCTGCCTGTAATTGTCGATATATTAGATGGATCTAATGTGGTTAAGAATGGCGTTTTATCGCTTTTACAACAACATTCTGAGTAAAAGAGAGAAAGAGAGAGAGAGAAATGCATAGGTTTTATTAGTGTTAGTTTGTTGTTTTTCGTTTGTTTTCGTTTTTCCCGAACATTTTTGATCAATTTGGTTAGAGAATTCCCAAGGATTGATTTTTCACATTTGAATGATTTTTCTTCTTTTCGATATTGATATCAAAATTGTGTTTGTCTTTTATGTATTGATCAAATATGTTTATACGCAAAGCAATGGGTGATGTTAGTGTGGATAGTGTGCCATAAAATCAAATAAAAATGGAATTGAAATGTTGTGAAAATGCTATGAAAACATGTCTTTACCCCAAAGTACACAGACTAAAAGGGCGCCACCACAAAGTAGCATGCCAAGAATCAAGTAACCCCATGGCCCATATTTTGATAAACCTCTCGACAGTGTGATGTGTCGATAGTGTTTTGTTGATGATTCCATCACAGAATCGTCAGGTGTGTCATCTTCGTTTGCATTATCAATGCTGTCATCGCCCTTATTCGATTTTCTGTGCATCGTTGATGTTGGTTTGGTTGGTGGTTTTGTTGGCATTATTGTCGTTGCTTCAGGAGGATATAATTTACTGAAAAATTCCTTCGAAATTTGTTGCCAAATACTCAATCCAAATGACGTCTAAAAATTGAATCATAAACAAATTAATACACAAAAGAAGATCATTAAGAAAATGGTAATAAATTAAACATTTTTGATTAATTGATAAATGTTTGTTTCTTTATTTAAAAAAACCACATACATTTGAATCGGCGAAACCACGCTTTTGCGCACACATAACTGGATCCTCATCGCTGTTGTATTCATCGCCCTCTGGACATTGTGCTATCCCATCACATACCAAACTCGATGAAACACAAAATAATGTTTCTTGCCTATTTAAACAACATTTAAAATAATATCAAATTTGATTCGAATCTGTATGAAAATTGCTTGCGATTGGATACGTACCCAAATTTAAGACATGGATGTTTTCCTTGATTACAATGATAGCCTTTGCCAAGCGTTGTAATGACCAATTTGTACTTGGGTGAATGGCGATTTGGTGTCCACGAAATGCGCAACAAACCTTCAGTTAAACGAACCATCTCTTTATTAATTCCATGCGCTTCCATTTTGCACGGATCCAATTTCCAGGCCGGTGTCAATGGATCTTTTCCCGTCATCTATGCACAAAAAAAAACGTAAATATACAATAGAATAACATTAATAATACAATTAACATATAAAAAAATGTCTAGAATTTTGCGTCAGCGCTATAACGTTAGGTTAGGCCAAAAAACAGTTGCTTTTGAAATGAGAAGATATGATAAAGGAAAGTTGATTCTAAACAGGATTTTGGAACGCGTAGCTAGTTTGACAACTTTGTTGAAAGTGTACTATTTCACCAAAAAAAAAAAACCAGACAAAAATGAAGCCGATTCAAAATATAAGTCGTATTTTCGGTGATCACATTGAGTCATTGTGCATGATGAATCTTGTACAACAGTTAAAAAAACTTCGAATGCAATATTGATATTGTGCGCCAATAAATGGTGGTTTTTATATTGTTCATAGGGTATGCTGGAAGATTCCAGTGAATCGGAAAATTCCAATTATTGTCCGTGACAATGTATCAATATAATTTACACGCGCTGAAAATTAGTACCGAAATTAACAACAACTAACAATCGATTCGATGACTAATCGATTCCAAATTGCAATTAAGAGATAAAAATCTCCACATCCAGTTAATAACTGAAGTCAATCATTAACCACTTATCGTTTATTGTTTTGACTAATTCAAAAACTAACCGAGATGACAAAAATTATTGCTTATTCGTGCAAAACAACTACCGAATTGCGTAACATTCGACTGAAAACGATACACACAGTCGCACGCGAGAAAAAAAAACAGAATTTAATTGAACAAACAATGTTCCGTCACGTAAAAAGGTGGCCAAAGCTATTAAAATTATTGTATACACATTCATATTTCTGTTGAATGCTAGACGATTGTTTTCTAAATCGTAATTAAGACCTGCTTGACATTATATATATATATATATGTAAAGTTGTAGTTTAACGCGAACGATACGTCAACGAACAAATGATCGCATTTTTTCCACATAAAATTTGGCATCTATTGGAAATAGAGATCTTGATCTTTCCTTCGGATCAAAACAATGAAAAAAAAAATCATGATGACGACCAGAAAAGATGACATTTATTTAGCTTCATACACACAATTTTTCATTATCCAAATAATTTTGCTCCTTTATTTTCTGTAGAGTGTTTTGGCGAATACTGATTTCGATATTGAGGCTGATATTTTGATCATCGCATTTTAAGTGAAATGCACGCAGAGTTTTCCCCCCATTGAAAGGTTGCATGAAGAAAATGTGTTTTCAAACCGATATCAATGTTTTTATGTAAAATATCGATGACGATTGTAGCAAACAACAGCAAAAATTGCTTACTTATTATTCAATGAATAATATCAATTCATTAAGTATTCGGTATTTTCGTCGTTGTCAACACCGCCACCGTTATTGTCATGCATTCACAAGCATATGTTCGCCGATGCCGTAACACGTTTGACCGAAGCGCACATGTATTAGTGAAATTAGCTTTAGATCTTGCGATCTCACTCTCAACTTTCTATGAACAATAAATTGATTTCGTGACAAGTTTTGTGTGAATGGCAAATGATCAAAAGCAAAAAAAACCGTCCATATCTTTTATACATATATAATATAACGCTTAAACGTTTTGTTGAGAGAAATTGTTGTTGTAATTATGCGATGGGTAAAGACTTTAGAAAATCATTTGAATTAATCAAATTATATTTGCGGCAGCGCCGGCGAGAACAATAATAATAATAATGAATGCACATTGTAATGATAATGTTGTTTGCACGATTCAAATCGATATTAATCGGATGAATTTGTTGTCAATCGATGTGATTTTCTATCTCTTTCTCTTTTCCATTTAACAATAATAATTAAGTGAACTTGGTTGCTTGCTGCTTGATATTAATTCAATATTATCACTGATTCTGTGTGCGGAGCTAGAAATCTGAGATTTCAAATTATTGTCGTCGATTGACTCATATGTTCATTGGAGCGTTTCATTTGTAGAGATGATCATTCAATTATTTGCAATGTGCGTCTTTTATTTTACAACCAGCTGGCGACAATCGACACTCAATACCCTGCTAATGATTTTCTTGCATTTTCGTTTTTTTTTTCATTTCGTTTTATGGCAATTTACTGAAAAAAGTTTTATTATCTATTGTGTTAACATTTAAATAGCTCCATTTGGTGTGGTCTTGTTGCACACACGCTCATGAATGAACCTCATAAATCTTGGAGAATTTCGAAAATGTTGCGGTCGAATGCAAAAAATCTGGAACGTTTCGGAATACCGATGATTGAACAAAAAGACACACACATACACACATCGGTGTGCTTGAGCTAATTTATGTTTAAAGAATAGAAATGCTTGCACATTAAATTGTGCGAACTCTGTGTGTACCACACCGACACAATGAAACAGTTTTATTGTCGTCTTGGTTGAACTCAACTTGAGTCACACACTCAATACACATTGTATGTTTTTGTTCGTTTCTTCGTTCATTTTCGCATTGTTTGTTTCTTTCACAAATACAGCTGAGACTTAGCTCAGCGTACACATAGTTTAAGAGCTTTATAGATAAAAAAAAGATCCAAACATCTCTGTATAGTATATTTCAACAATAAATGGACGGAAAGACCTTCAATTCATCGGCACTTTTGTCACTTTTTTTCTACTACTGCTGCGCTGGTGTCGTCCGCTTCGTTTTTAATACCTTTGCCATTATTGTTTAATACCTCTTTTACCAATTCGTGTTTGTTTTGATGTTTGGGCGCAGAGGAAATGGCGGGCAAACAAAAAAAAGACACATACACATCGAGAAACATGCTCGCACCAATACAAATTCGAATGAGAAGCGATCGTTGATCGAAGCGAATGAATAACTTGGCAACAAGTAAATCTATGATTCCGTATATGATCGCACCTTAAAATGCGCGCACAGATATCGAAGACAGCTTAAGGTTGTTGTTGTTGTCGTCAATTTTTTTTTGTGTTTTGGTTTGGTCGGCTTACGTGACTAGTCAGTTTTAATATGGAAGCTTTCAGCAAATATTGTTTATATTTCACACGCAATAATATTACGCAGAGATTCAGGCAAAACGACGGCGACCAATGACCAAAAACACCAACAACAACAAAATCACTTCAAATTTGTAGACATTTCTTGGCGGCGCCTTTTTATTAATAGACAAACATTGCATGAGATTCGAATTACTTTTCAAACGTTTTTTATGAGATTCGTAACGCTTTCCAAGCGTATGCAATGATCAAAAACAAAACATTTTCAACGAAATCACGAAATCAATCGCTTTGGACACACACACGCATGCTCACGATTGGAAGGGATTTTTTTGCTTTTTTTGTGCAAGATTTTTCATTCATTGACGGTCATTTTGAGTTGCGGTTCACTTGCATATCATATGTGTTTGTACTTGAATGGTTCCGAAATGTAGGTATGTCGGTCGCCATTCAATAATTGCATCGATTTTCTGAGACAGTCCATCGTACGAATCATTTCAATCGTTTCTCAATTCTCGTCATCATCGTCATGATAATTTATAATGGAATTTATTGCGTTGCACCTGGATTAACTCCTGTTTTTAACAAAAGAAAAAAAAATCCATGTCACAAGCAATGATTAATAGTCGACATTAATTGATTTCAAATCCACGTGTAATCGTTAAATTCAGTACCCGAGAGTACACACGCAAACATGGTTGATCGAAGTAAAATATGTCATGAGCACCTAGTGAATCGGTAATTCACACAAGGGCCATTACCACTATGGCTATCAAACACGAACAACAGATATACATACGCTGATATTAAGATTTGTTTTTTTTTTAAGAAAAATTCTTGAATAATTTCCAAAGACTGACTCTAATGATTGTATATTATGTATGTGCTCCTCTTCCCGCATAATCATGTGTAAAAGCAGGCGTGCTTGTGTTCTTTTTCCTATATTGTTATTTGATTAGAGTCTTTGGCGTCATTAAGTCATGCTCATGGTTTTTTTTAAATTTGATTCTTTGATGAATCGCTCTCCCGCTCGATTCTTTCCAATTGTATACTATTTCATAAATAAATGCACGAGACCATGAACAGAAAAAAAAAATCGTAACTACTTAATTTGTTCATAATATTATTAGCAAATCTTTGATAAATAATATGTACAAATTGGCAGTCTCTGTCTCTTCTCAGCGGCCCAGTGATTGCATTTATGATGACGCCGGTTCATTTGATTTCACGACATGGGCTAATTATAAACAGGCCAAACACACACAGAGAGAGAAGTCGCGCATGGCGATGGTTTTTGAGCGTGCGCGCAAATCGTTTCTTGTTTAATCGATGCATGTCTATTGATATTTGTGTATTTGACAGCAATTCAAGCGCATGCAGTCAATCGTGTCTCTCTGTGATGGTGATGGTGATGGTGGTGGTGAGGTGTCATGAACAAAAAAGACAGGACACGTTTGAGAATGGCCAATGCCCACATTTACGAACACCCATAATTCAGATGCATTGTATGCAACATTCTTCACATTCATCGGCCATATATTCTTAGAAAACCGGTTATTTTTAAGTTGTTTGTTTGTTGCTCTTAATAATATCTTTTTTTTCTCGTCTGCGCGCATTCAATCAAATTGAATTTCGTTTACACCAACCAGCCAGCCACATCAAAATCCAGTCTCGCATTCGAATCACAACACAAACTCACACTCACAACCACACAACTCATATGATTTCTCCAAGCACATACACTTTTTTCTCTCTTTCACTCTCTCTCTATCTCATTTTTTAATTATTTTTGCCAATTTGAAGAGAGATAGAAAAAAAAAAAACAAATCCATCGCATTTTATATGGTAATGAATTTGAAGCGAAACTCCTATTTTGCATTGTAATCGATTGTAAAATATTAAAAGTTGATAATCAAGTGTTTGTGTGCGTGTGTGCAATTGTGAATATGTGCAGGATAGAGACAGAGATGACCATTAAAAATTATTGCCCATTCGGTAAAATGGGCGATAAAAATCAATAGTAGAATGACTCGCGACAGTTACCGCGTTGCATATGCAAATATTCCATTTCTATTTATGACACAATATTAGACACAAAAATGTCAATGTAACTAATCAATTCTTTGTTTGTGATTCGTCCTCGTTGGAGAATGAACAAAATAAAAATCGTTTTTCGGACGGAAAAAGAGGAATGTAGAAATTATTTTTAGTTTTGCAAACAGTGATGAATAACATATAAATATTAAATATCTCATAAAAATGTCCGTTGAATACGTTTCTACAGTTTCATTCACTGATTGAAATCATTGTGAGTAAGCGCACCGCGTTACTTTTTTTTTGTGTATTTTGCTCGAGACGTGTCCATATAGTGCGCGCACGCGTCAGCGCATTCGCGATCCATATGCATACATGCATTGTTTGCGTCTCTCTACCTTGAAAACTCAACAATTTACTTACTTAGCCATGTGTTATTTTATCGCAATTTCTGCTCGTATAGCTTTCAAAATCTATGTCGAGATCAAATTTTCCGATATATAAACTCGGTATGTTAGAGGCAATAGCAACAAAAAAAATTGCGATCGTCAGCATGAAATAATTCTAACCCAAATGCCGTTTTCAGTAAAATTGTTTGTTTGTTTTTTAGTTTTTCGTTTCGTCGTGTATGTACATATAAACGTTGATGTTTGGTTGACGGGGCACACACTTTGTTTTCCGAATGCCAAATCTGGTTGTTAGATATAAATTTAAACGTAGTCGATCACTATCACAATAATGAATATTTTGTGTTCATTAACAATGAACATACATTGTCAATCAGTCAGCCAGTATCGATTACTGTACTGGAATTGACACTATACATACTCGCTATAAAAATATTACGCGGTTTATTTATTACTTCGAGTGTGTGCTTGAGGCAACAACAAATTTTTTTTTTGTTTAAATTGGGAAATAACTTATAATAAGCCAAAACGAAGGATTTTATTTTTCTGGTGTTAAACACATGCTGATCAATAAATCATATATGTCCATTCTGTATTAACAAAATCGTCCAAATCGTCCCATTCTAAAAATATATTCACACTTGAGTTTTATATCTTTTACTATTCCACATTTACATCGTGTACTCTCACTGTGAAAATAACGATCGTAGTAAACAATAACAAAAGCCAGACACACAAAAGGAAGACAAACAAACGTTTTAACATTGTGTACTTTGTGAAACGAGATATTTAAATATGCATTCATATTGTGATCTGTTTTGGATATTGTAGATTTACTTCTCATCTAAATCGACATTCAAATTACGCGTTACATGATCCGGACATTCGTGTATTGTTTATAAATGCGTAAATTATTGTTCTATTTAGATGAATGTTAGAAAAAGATGGAAAAATAAATTGATTTTGGTAATAAGTTAAGAAGTCTCTTTCATATCAATACGAAATAAAAAGGAAAAAAATTACGATGAGACGATGGTAAACAATTAAATTATGCGCACTAATTGCCGATTTATTTTTTGAAGTTTTATGGTAAATTTCAACTGAAATGATTAAACCATTGTCATTTGTGGTGAGCATCGCAATCATTCGACAAGCATGTATGAACAACTCATTAAAAACAGTATCTATGTATGTGTGATGGTTTCTTTTTCGATTGCATCACAAATAAAATTCTCATACAGCTAAATTTGTGATACGCTCATTGCCGTGTGAGCCAGTCTGCGGCCGTCTTACATCGCCCGAATGAACAACATTCAATCGAAATTCACAGAAGCACTCCAAAGCATCTACTTGCGTTGAACAAAGGCAGTGAGAGAAGAAAAAGAACAGACACACACAAGAGGCACTCATACACACGATTTACATTGGAGATAATTCTTAAAGAGGTGATGTGTTTTGTGTCACATACACCGTATCACAAACAGACAGGAAACAAGGTTTTGCACATAAAATGCGAACCGAAGATGAAACATATTAAATGCGCACATGTGGGAAAATGACTAAAAGATACAAGAAGGTAGATCTAGAGATGTTTATAGGTGACTATAAATTTATTTACATAAAACGATATTAAAAAAAAATATGCGCGCGTCCGGCACTCATACGATACGCGGAAAGAGTAGGCAATAAACATATTAAATAGACGCAGTATTTTTTTTTTAAAGAAGAAACAACAATAATTTCGAAAAACAAAAAATAATAAATAACTTACAATGTTCAATGGACACGTTGTTGTCTCGTTGAAAACATCAATTGACACACCTCCAATATTGGTATCAATATGACTGTTTGGATTTCTCATCTGTTTCGATTTGAATTTCAGCAATTTTACGATAAATCCATGCGGTTCGGGTGCTTTGAATATTCGCTTGCATGGTCCCAATTGGATGCGATTCGGTTCTAAATCCAATACAATGCTTGACTCTTTACCATTTACGCTGAGCACATGTTCGGTTTCAGCATAACATATCGATTGATGTGAGACTGTTTGTGATGATTTATAAATTGGTGACACTGTTATGGATGATAAACCAACTCCACCGGCCGATGTCATCACTGAATCACGAGCTACATTCACCGAATCAGCATTTAAATCAGATATGGAAAGGGAGAGACAATAAAAAATTTTGTTTTATATAGACAGGTTTTAATTAAAAGCGGAACAAAGTTAAATTCGCAAAATAGCGGAAATCAAGATCATTAAATGTGTGAATGTGGAAAATGGAGTTAAATTTTACGGTAAAAATCCTTGTACGCATTACCATGATTGTCAGTGAGCTTCTTTGTAAACGCTCATCGCTTTATTTTGGGTAATAAAGAATTAAATTTGATTTCGAGGTTTAAGGGCATTGCCATTGAAATGATGGCATGGAAGACAACACGAATCGAATCAATGACACAATGAACTCTCACTCGATCCACCCAAATCATTTACGTCATGTGTGGATCTACGGATTTCGAGTCATTTTTGGTTAAAACATAAAGCGTAGATAAACCACAACAAACCAAATGATGACTACCAATGACTCATTTTACTTTTATTTATTCGGTTTTTTTATATTATCATCGCAGAAAATCCACTAAATCCACCTATATATGCTTAAAGTACGATAGGTAGAGGGAGAGGCGAATTAATACCTTAAGTAGCTCTCTTTCGCTTTTTCTTAATTCCATTTATTGTGTATTTGTTTTAAAAATGAGCACGGATTTACCGTTGAAATGTCGAAATATGTCTATTGTCTGCACATTGAATCAGTTCTGTGACACACGCATATTCGGCTCATTTTACCCTCACTCATGTTTTTATTTTTCGATTGTTGTTTACTTGATATTTGTAATAACGAGAATGGGTCATAAAAGCGTTTTTGGACTCAAACCGATTGGTGCGGCTTAGAGACTGCGTACGGTGTATCTCTTATTTATCAGCAACTTGAAGTGTGATACAAAATGAAAGTTTTTTTTTCACTCATAATTTCTTTCACACATTTCGCGCCAAGTGAACCGTTTTGATGACTACTACTATGTCACTTGTTTACTCCAAGTTCGGTTCGCCATTCAATAAATATAGATAAATACCTATTTTTGGATCGAATATTGTGCTAAAAATAAACATTACATTGGAGAATATTGCTATTAGTCTTGCACCCGTATTTGCCGGTCATTCATACGTAGTATGTGTACGCGTGTGTATACTTGATTGACAAGTTTAATGGGCAAAAATAAACAACAGAAAAAGTGCGAGAGCAAACAAAAAAAAACTCACACATAACAAATTTCAGATCGACAACACACTTCAAATTGCACATATTGCACACGAATGTGATCGACTTGATTTTGCCAAATTGAGAAACGCATGCCGCGTTAATCGCACACATTCACCAAATTGCGTTGGAATTTTTTACTGGAATGCTTAGTTTGCAAAATCATTTCAATGCGCATTTCGTGCGCATCGATAAAGCCTTTGACAAGCGGAAGAGTTTTTCATTTCAATAAAATGCGACGATTTTTCTTTGTAACGAATCAACATCAACATTGTTTTGAAATTTAATGATGTTGAGCTGTTGAATTTCAATCATTGCAAAGTGCTATGAATCAGAATTGGTTTGCATCGCAAATCGACAAAAAAGTTGTATATTCAAATTGAAAACGTTACTTAATGCCTTTTTATGTTTTTTTTTTTCAAACCCGTAGAACTATTGATCAACCACCAGAAACGTATAGAAAACAAGTGGCCAAAGTATTGAAGTGTCGAGAAAAAAAAACTTGTTTTGCACGTTCTTTGAAAATAAAAACATTCTAAAAATGTATTTGAATGAATGATTTTCTCGTCTCTGTCGTCATCGTCATCAGTTTTTGCATTGCCGTTGTTCGAATTCAATTTGTATCACACTTGGAATCATCAAATATTCATTTTTTCATTTATTGATTGCGTTAAGTTCATGTCATGCGTTGCCTCCTAGGTTGCCGCATTCAATTAGATACAAAATGCTAAAATCATGTATACATCAAATCATCGCTAAACGATGATCTAAGAAGAAGCTAACGACTTCAATGTTGAAGTAAAACGATCGTTTCATTTAATAATCGAGTATTGCTGCATCAACGTTGTTTTCAGGGTGGTATATGCAAGAGGGGCGATATTATATTTCTATCGCCGGATAGAATATAAGCCGATATCAAACCATTTAAAATACGTGATAATTGATGATTTTTAATAGTGCGCGTCAGCTAATCGAATATTATTTATTAATCAATATTCAGTATTTGTATTCAGTGGCATATGCGAGTTAATGCAAAATATATTCATGCCGGAATAAGGTAAATGCACTTTGCGAAAAATGAAAATAAAGAGAAACACATGAAATTGGCAAATGCGCTGCGAAAATTAAATGCGAAACAATTTGTATGAATGAATGTGTGTGTTCTTGATTTAAATTCCTGTCACTTTTATTTGAAATTCTTTGCAAATGATTGAGCGCACATACGAATGAGAGAGTTCGCTCTCGAAATCAAAGCAAAAAACGAAAACCAAATATAATTATTACTTTTTTGCCGAAACATCACTTGGAGGGAAACATAAACGAAATCCAAAACGAAACATACATAAAACAGAACGTTAAATTATTATTCGAACGACAACCGAATTTGCTTTGCTAGACCCATTGAATTATCTATTTAGAATACTAATTTCATAAATATTACATCATGTTTTTTGTTTGTAATTTTGTTTCAATTTTGTCTATCGGAATCGATTGAATGAATTCAACTGATGCATGAAAGTGTCTAAGTGCGAATCGTTACAATTATTATCATTAGTTGTTTGTTTGTTTTTGGAATTGCTTGTCGATTCGGCGTGATCGTGATCGTGCATGAAACACAAATACTCATCATCGACATTCGTACACCTGAAATCGAGTTTTTGTCTCCAGGAGATATTACCATGTGCCAACGAAATTGAATTTGAACCGAACAAAAAGAATAAATGTGACGCACGAATCCGCGATAAAAATATTAAACTATTGTGTAAAAGGATGACGTTGAACAATTTTTGTCATTACCGGGTTTTGTTTCGGTAACAACAGACAACAAAAAATTGAATAGAAGAAAAAAACATGTGGCAAATATTATGATCGTTTATGTTTCTAGAAAGATAGAGTGAGAAATGGAGAAACAATTGCCATTTTTTCTTGTGTACGTCACATCATAAAATGTTTTGAATTGGAAAATTGGGAAAAGTAGAATGAAATTGGTTTGGTTGCACGCGTGGTCAAAGGGGAAAAATGCGAATTTAATCAAATTATTGGAAAGTCTTTCAAAAAGTATCATTTATTTACGCTGGCTTTTGATTTTTTTTTAGTTCAACCATTTTGGTCTCTTTTTCATCTCTTCTCCAGTTGATTCCGTTGTGCCGGTTACGTTCACTATATATAAACGGTATATGTATTTATGTTGCGATTGCAAGTGCGAGAGTGCGTGTCGCGCAATAATAAATTGGGCGCTTTTTTTATTTCAAAAAACGAAATTGGTTCGAATAAACAACAGAAAATAAAAGCAGAGCATGATGTTGTTGTAATTTGGTGAGAAACATTACTGAAAAATGAAATTGACACACAAATCCGTTCATTTACATCCGTGGCGTTTAATCGATTTGTAAATGTGCGACAAATTGGTTGAAATTTCCGTAATCCTATAGCAAAATGGTTGCGAGAGTGCAGATGCTCTGTTCCTAAGCGGAGATTGTGACGAAAAAAGCACATTCATTTTTTGATCATCACGTACACTTCCGTTGCACTCTTAATGTCGCACATTAAATATTTCCAGTTTTTTTTATTATCAATGGTTATTGGTCAACTTAATATATTCCGTTATTTGTATTTAACTGACGGTATTTCGTTTAGAATTGAAAAAAAAAAACATGCTACACGCATAATTAAATTAAATATTTCTTCTCTTAAACGAATGAATCAGTTTTTCTCGCGATTCCTCACTCGGATGCTGGAAAATTTTCCACATTTTTTTTCATCAAAATATTAAAATTTATCTGGTTTTAAGCTCGGAATTTTTTTTAGAAAGAAGCTGATAGAGAATACAAAACTGAACAAGTGAAGATAAATTAGCGAAAAAGATTGTAAAATTATTTTCTTTTTGGATTTTTGGGGAATCATGCGGCCACTCACTCATTGCTAATATCAACAAAAGATACAAATTTGACAGTAATAATGAGTATCTTTCAACCGAGTGATTGTTCCCATTTTTGGGTGACGAGCAGTTGATGCGGAAAGTGAAACCGTTATCACGACAACAATCTGAGTGTCTGCATGTTCCCTCTTTTGCAGTTGCTAATTTTTTTGTGTATTTATCTCATTAAACGTTGGCGCGTGTTCAAATAAAACTGGTTGTCCCTTCAATACTGCGATGTTATACGTATCTGTCGATTGTGTCTACAGTATTTTGAATACGATGCTGGCCTTTTGTATTTTCATCGTACAAACGTATAAATTACAGCAGCAATAAATCTCGATTTCGATCGATACACTTTTTTCGTCAATGGAAGATGCACACACATTCAGGAATAGACTGGAGGTTTTTTTCAATTTCAACTAATAAACTGAATACTGGTTTAGAAAATGATAGCTTTTTTTCTATTTCTATCCGTATCTCTTTTTTGAGACTCACAATATTACTTATGTACGTAGCTCTTCACTTATGCTTACCGCTTTGTTACATGCAAACCATTTTGTACTCTATATGTCGCATCTGGATGATTCTTTATTATTTTTGTTATTATTATGGCTGACAACAACATTTTTTTGCTCTTTTCATATCAGCTTCGAATCAAACAAGCTCAAAAAACCGTCAAACAAAGACCAAGTTGCGTTTTTCATTGAAGCCAGTCTACATTATTACAACTATTTGTTTTTTTTTCGTTCATTTTTCTTTCGCCAGTTGCATGATTTCCTTTTTAATTCAGTTGAACGTTTGATGGTTGCGGTAATGGACTCATTTAGATTGTCTCTCTCACAATATCGTACTGTGTGTGTGTTGTGAGATGTGAGAGTCGATGCGCTTACGTTTTGTATGCATCCAACACTTATACACATTGATGCAATATTACGGACGAAGCAATAGCAAAGTGGCTGCAAAAAGCTATTTTTAGAATAATTGATCAACAAAAAAGAAATATGTTCGTGTTTTATCTGTGTATTACGAATTTCCAGAGCGGTCGAGATGTGTTTAGCACTTGTTTGTGTTTCACAGTTTGGTAAAAGCCAGTTGAATGGTCTGACTCTTAATGTTGCTATAGTGTTAGTTGGTCTTTCTTATGTTGTTTTGTCGATTGATTTCTGTAACATTTGCCGTTGATGTTGGTTGTTGCTTGTGCTGGAAATTCAATGAGTTCGCATTAACTGTTAATGTTTATCGTTTCACTAGCGCATGTGATTTAGTCGTTAAAAGATTTCGAGTGACTTGCGTTGTTTTGCCGTGCATACACACATGCATATGATGATTTTCAAATATCTTTTTCTTTCATGTGGTCGATAATAATACAAGTTCTGTTTTGCGTACACCCAAATGCGCGATAAAAACGAGAAAGAAACCGATGACTCTGTGTTGTCTTAATTTAGCGGCAAATGAGTGCATTGAACGTTATACAAAAGATAGATACGTGGAATCAATTGCGCCACAGGTGATCTTATGGACGGTTTTAAATAACCACAAAACAGCAAAAATTGGACGCATGTATGAGTGCTTCCGTTTTTTTTATCAAACATATTCCACGCAGTCGAGAAAATGAAAAGAGAACAGATACACAATGATAACACCGCCATCATTAACATTGGCATGATGAGTGATAATGTTAAGTGTTCAACTTTTGTAATGAACAGATCATCACCCCATACTTCCGGTAGTAATTGCGCTCAATGACCAGAAGATTACAATTCCGGCCCATATTTTTTTTCTTTCGTTCGCTTTTATTCATGAATGCTGTCGCTTTTGTTTACCTGTCTAATTACTATAAAATAATTTACGCAAATGAGTTCACACTCACATGTAGCCTGTGTTATTTGTGAAAACAGCGGTGAAAAGCTTTCTCGTTAAATAAACACGATTTTGTTTTGTGGCATACACTTTTTTGCCGTTTACAAGGTTCATAATTTGAGCATGTAATTTGAGCAATTTGGCTTGAAAACTCTTTAAATTGAATTTTTTTGGTCATTTTGTGTATAGATGACATTTTTTATACACCAGTGACTGGACGACAATGTAATAATTGCCATTAATTAATGTTCAAGCAATTTTATAATCGATCAATTCAATGACACTTCAAATACAACATACGTGAAGTATTGATCACAAAGATCAGAAATCACAGTAACTAATAGTGACACTTCGAACTTTGTGCTTAGTCACATTTGAAAAAAAAACACACGCACTGAAATGAGAATGGAAATCAAACAATGCCAAGCACAATTGAGTAAGAGAAAAAAACAAGACACCAACATTACAACCAATTCAAATCGAAGATAAACTGAAAATCGAATGCCAAGTTCAGGGTTAATACCGTATGGAATGAAATTTTACCGAAACTAAGAGGTTGAAAATTAAACGCTACAATTGTTTTGAGCACCGCAGCAGCACGGCAATTCATGACAACATAAACCAACTCTTTGGACCAAAAGTGGGCGCGCGCGCGTCTTCGATCAATTCCATTTTAATTGAATTAAAGTTAACGACAGAATGAGCGATAGAGAGCGAACGAGGATAGCAAGAGATGTGAAAACAAATTTGAAACGGTTGAACAATGATTAAATTAGTCATTCGCGTGCTCAACGGACAAATGATTATTGACATAAAGTTTGCAGTTTTGAATGCTTAAGTTAATTTTGCAACCACATGATCTGACACCAATCGCATAAATTCTAACACACAACAACCGATCACATGCGCGTATTTTTGCTAGCACCGAAAATCGCGCGCGGTTGCAGCAACTGGTGCTGTGTTTTTGTTGCTTTGCGAGTGAGAGTGTCTAAGACATAATTTCAAACAAAATCATTACGTTAAATAAAATAAATGTAAGGTCTATTCACAAAGGTCAAACACAATGAACCTCTTTAATTGGCTATAATTTTAGTGAGTGTTTTCCATTTACATTTTATGTGTTTTCGGTGTGTGTACTACATATTGTCACTGGCCATTTGGACACGTTAAAATATTGAATAAGAGCCATTCATTGCGAGGAAGAGAGAAAATGATCAATGTAACAATGATCGCTGTCAACAACAAATGGAAAACAAAAACAATCTTAAAAACGTGTACTTAAAAGCTTTTGTTTTGGTTTTTTTTTTCTTCGCCTGGTGACCACCATCAAACGACTAATTTAACTACCTTGAATGCAAGTCAATTATGCCATTTGAAAACAATGGGCGCTGAACGATAAGTGGCCAGCACTGCACACTGTCACAATGGATCGGCGATGACATTATGATTGAATCGATCCCATATGAAATCATAAATAAATGAAATTGAGATTGCTCCGAAATTGTTATATTTACGAATTAATCATAATTATCTCTCTCAAGACTATGTCCAAAGGTCACTCTCATTCGCTCACACAATTCATGCACTTCAAAAATAATGGAATAGACCAAATGTGTGTGTGACAATATTGTTACAATTAGTTGAAGTAAAATTTCTTTAAGTCACCGCCAACAAGCAATTTTTTTTTAAATATTAGAAACACTACCTCAATGTGTAACGATGTAATTGTTTGTCGTTCATTGATTATAAGCGATATCGATTAAACTGACCTGTATACTTCGATCGAATAAAACTGGAAATAAAAAACGAATGGCAAACAAATGAATTTATGAATCGAGAACAAATGATGGGTGCGCTTGTGCGTGTGTATGGCCCCCCCGGAAAAGTAGCCGTTTATTCAAAATCGCTCGACAATATGCGCCAAAACTTCAATATCGAATGTAGAATTTGGTTACGCAATTGTCATAAAGCAAATATTTTCCTACTTATTGCAATTGAATCGTAATCGTATGTGAATTGTCGTTCGAATGCCGATTTTTGTGTCTCTTCACATAACCGAACGTTCACAGCAGTCATTGTTTTGAACATTTGCAATTGTAATTATGCAATCGGTATGCAAAAAAGCAGCAGAATAACAACAAAAGCGCCCGCTTCCAGCAGTTAATGTGGTTCATCTGTTTCGTGTATCGTACACAAAGAGTATTGAAGCGATTCAGTTTCGAATACTTTTCTTTGGCAATACATTAAAGGCAAATAGCTTTATTTTTCTCTTCATCATTCACGTGTGACGAATACGCCGGGATGTTAGAAATGGATCAACGACGAGTATGCGTAAACAAACAAACCAAACTGGAATGATTACTGACGCATATATAAATCAACGGCACATCGTGCCCAATTTGTGTCAATTGATGATGATAGATTCATTTTGCCGTTCCATTGACTCATTTTTGTTATTCATCTTATGTTGAAATTTATAGCTTGGATGTGTCTAACGGATGCACATGACGCGAAAACCATCGAGATAAAGCAAAATTCATAAATTTTGAATGATAAACACCGACCCATCAAAAAGACGATTTCATACCGGATTTGCTGGGAAATACCAATTCATTATAGCTGTGTTTTTTTGGCAGAACATATAAATTTGATATAATACTCGTTATGCACATCGGCTTTGTTTACACAGTCCAAAAAGCGCCTTTTTTCGATAAATAACAAAAAAAAACGCTTGAAATTACTATTATTGAACTGAATGATATGAAGCGACATACAATTTGGGCGCTGTCTCTTTATAATTGCTGTTGGCAACTTGGCACGTTTGCAATCGATCAAAATTCACATTCACATTATTCGATAAGCAAAGCAACGCCATTCGTACACACAAGCGATATGAAAAATTAATAAAGCGAAAGTCAAAGCGGAACCATTTGTTTGCATCGTTCGTCATGGAATTATGTAGTATATTTGTGAAACATATATTCCACGCTTCTCAAAAACATCCAAATCAAGTTCGAAGCACACAAATAAAAGATAGACAAAAGAAAAGAGCAACACAATACCATCGAACGCATGTCGTGGCTAAATGTGTTCGAATTAAATGAGAAAAAAAAAACCTTTTGAAATGCAGCATTTCATTTGCCCTCGTGTGATTTGAATCGCGAGCATTTCTGCTAACAGCACTCCATAAAATGTCTATTTTTAGTGGAAATATCATTTCAATCGGTAGCAATTTTGTTTTGTATTTCATTTGTGCAAATGCAATAATGTTTAATGTGTGTATTTAAACGCATGACACGAATGAGAGCAAGGATGATGATATCACATGTATGCATGTATCCGATTTTTAATTTTTTTTTTTTCGTTCGTTTACTTTTTTGGCTTTCAATGAATGAGAATCATCATTATGAAAATGATGTAAAGCAGAAAATGAAAAATGCGTCTCAATTAAAAATCAACACTAAACCCACCGCAAACATGAGAAAAATGGCTATGCAACTATGTTAAGTTGGAAAGAGAAACACAAAAAAAAACATAGGCTGTGTTCTCTTAATGCGAGATGTTAGGTTGCTTTTTATTCTTCTTTTTCGTCTTCAATTCAGAGTAATCGCGATGTGGTTTCGTTTGGTGCCAAGCTTACGAAAAAAATTTTTATTGCACCGTTACAATTTGCTGTTTGGTTGTTGATCGTCGTTTACTTTATTGCGGCCGTTCTTTCGCTCTATTTTGAGGTATATTTCGGTATTCATTGGTGCATTATGCATCGTATTTTATTTATTTCAATCACATGCGCTGCGAAAAACAGAGAACAACGGTATCTTGGTGCACCTAGACCATGCAGGTTTTAACACTCATTAAGTTTTCGGCTTCGAAACAGGTGTGCGTCAACAGCAGAAGCATTCAGCATGAATATTTCTGATTTCTATCAATTTAAACGACTCGCGCACAAATTCGACGCAAAATGCAAAGGAAAAAAAACATTTCCACAAATTTGCACTGGATATGTGTATAACTATGAAATTTGTGCTTATTATACACAATTTTTTTGTTGTTGGAGGGATTCTTTCTTCGGTCTCTTAAGATCGGCATACAGAACAAATAAGCAATTTAATGATGATTATAATTTGGCAGTTCTCTTGACAACGACATCTCGATACGTATCTATTTCAAGCGATTGAGAGAATGAAAGTACACATAAATCGGTGTTCAGCTGATTTCAGTGCTGTGATCGTCGCCGTGTAGCGTAACAAATGCCAAACATTTTTTTCAAGTCACCGGTTTACTGATGTAGAAAATTTGGAACTGAAAAATGCACGCTCAGCTCAAACTGTGCAATCCAACAACTTATATCGTTGAACGAGAGAAACGAAGAAGTAGACGAACAAATGAATTTATTTAAATCAGTCGATTTATACGATACATATGAAATCGGTCAATAAAATTCGACATTGGAGTATGCGATTAAAAGTACGATCAAAAAACGTAAGAACTGGTACATTCTTTATCTTCAACCACTATTATTAGTATGGATTTGTTGGTTTTTTCTTTTATTCCTCTACTTTATATATCTACATGAAAAATTTCCATGATCATCAAACTGATTGCAATCGTTTGATTGCCGAGTTCAAAATAGCATTTTGCCATTTAACAAAGACAACAATTCATTTTTTTCTACCTCTCGATATACACGTATACATATATCTCTGTGTCTCAGCTCTATTCGTGGTATCGTTTAAATAGACATGAGAAAGGTTTTTTTGCGGAGGTTTTTTTCTCCTTCATGTGTGTAGATTTGTTCTATTGATGTGTATTTGAACAGTTTCTTTAGAACATGATTCATTCTTCTTCTTTTTTAATTGAGCTTACAGTGATTCTTTGTATATTATTCGATCGAACGAAAAAAACAACAACAACAACATCAAATCAACAAAAACCGTTTTTACGGTACTTTTTCATTATTCGCGCGGTGTACGAAAAAAAAAGTGTTACACATTAATTCCGTCGAGATAAGATGGACTGTTGACCGTTTTTTTTATATAGGCAAATTTGTCTGATTTGGCGAATGTAATTGGACATAATCTATTACACGATTCATTGCTGTCTCGCTTCCACTTTGTGCGTCTCTTTCTCATTGGCAAAAGACAGAAAAGTAATTGCCATTCATTCGAAATGTGAAATGTAAACGTCCAAAAAAGAAAATATACAGAAAAGAAAAATAAATATATCGTATTGCCTCGTTTCATTCGATTTCGATACGGAGTGTCATAGAATAATTCAAATGAATTGAAATAAATACGCGAACGTGCAAAACATGCGTCACCAATGTGAAACGGTATAGAAAGTAGCGAGCAACAGGTGTTTATCGTTCAAGCAACGGCGACTGCGACAACAACAAAAACTGAATCATATAACAAGTGCGACGGGTAACTTTTTTTTTATTTGCTAATGCATATTTATTGAATTGATGATTTTTTTCTGTCAAACTGCTGTTCTCTCAACCATTGAAATTTTATAATATGGAACTTCGACGGTGGACTGTCAAATTTGAATTGAAAATGAAGAAGAAGAAAAACCTATAGATATGTGATACTTACTTGAGTGCAATGATGCACAGTAAATCAGCTGCACGGACAATGTGAAAATAGACCAATGGACGACTAATAATTTATAGTGAATCATGTTGATGATGTGTGTGCATATATGTTGAACAACGTTCGGTTTGAGTGTATATGTCTGCTTCGGCTGTTATCGGCTATAAATCTTTGTGTTTCGATGAGAATCGCTTTGGCTATGTGTCACTAAAGCAGTCGTTGGTTTTCATCAATTCGTACTGTGCAGCACTTAGTAAATGCAGAATTTTCTCTTAAATACAAATGGTAAATTTTACCGCAGTTTACGATTCACTTATTATTTGTTTTTAATGTCAATGTTTGAACGTGTTTTTGGTCTGTGCATTTACCGTTATCACTGTTTTGGTTACTTCAATGTCCATTCCGGCTACACCAAAACATGTATACTTTACAGTGGCAACTTGGTTCAAGACACGACCATAAAATGTTCTTTTGTATTTTTTCGAGTTCTTTTTTATTTTTGGCCTTTTATGTTTCGGATCTTTTCTTTTCTTTGCTTTTTTATTTACAAGTGATATGTCTTTACTTATTTCGCCTAGGCGTCGTTTGTTTGTAGCAAAAGAAGTCTTTTTTTCTGATTATTCAGCTGTAATACTGTTAAGGTAGTTGTTCTTCTTTTTTCGGTCTTCGATAAAAAAAAACACACACAACAAATTAAACGCGTACCAACGCTTTAATTAAATAGCTTTATTAAATCGTGTCGATGACAACAAATTCGAACTGAGAGAGTTGTAATCGGTAAAATGGACTATGATGCTTTTGTTAATTTCATTCGAATTGACAGCAATTGTTTGGCACGATCTTCTTTCACAATCAAACGATGTATACTATTCCATGCGATACGATTTGTTTACTGCTCTTTGACATATGTTCGCACTCATTCACTCTGGTATTTTTCTCAGACGAATCGTCCCCTTTGTCACATACGGCAAAACATGTGGTCATTAAAATCGTTTTATGATCCATACACCATATTGACTTTTATTGAATATATTGTATTTGTAAGTTACAATCGTCTTTGCTTATTATTGTTCAATTGTCAAGTCTCGATTCGACTCTTTCGATCCACAATGCAATTCGACTTAATTTACACACAGGCACAATGTAAAACTATGTTTATTTGAATGGATATTAAATGATTGTTGTTTATTTTTTATTATTTTTCGTCGCACGCATACACTCAATGGCAATGCTTTCAATTGATCATAATTATTCGATTTGCATCGGAATGGTTTTTGGCTTGTACTATGACGGTTCTCTCTGCACGTTTTTACACACAACAAATCATACGCAATATCAAAAATCGTTATTATTTTTAGAATATGTATTTTTGTTATCTTCTCTAATTGAAACTCGAAACGAAAAATTAATTGGAAATATTTCATTCACTATCAATCACAATCGGCTTTGATTTGTTATTATTGTCGATTTTTTCGCCAATTTTGATGCATACATTTCATTATCAATTATTGAGGGGAGGGAGGTTTCATTCGATATATCTATTCTATATCGATGACACAATTACTCTCGTTTGTACACTTTGAAACAACAAGATTGTTTTGCTTGCAGAAAGACAAATTGTACTCAAAACAATGGAGTTTAAGATGTTGTTGATTTGTTGTCAGATTTCCAGATGACTTTTATACCGTCTTTTTGTACTGTTGTCATGCGATCGTCAATTGAAAATCCCACATCTAACACAGCATTTACGACCAATATGACTTCATAATGACACATTTGCGCTACATCAATTCCAACAAATTTTGTTCTGAATATTCGAGTCAAATTTTTTTTACAGCATTCTTGTACACAGTGCTTGCACAACGTTCCAAAACATCTCAAAAAAAAAAAACAAAAAAATTTCTCATTCACTTTCCAAACGAAAATAATAAAAACAAAATAAAAAAAAACTTTCTGAATTTGAGCACTTGAACTGAGAAATGATATTTGTAATGCTCCGATAAACCAACACAATTTTAATCGTAACTTTTTTTATTTTTGTTGCTTCGACCGGAGCGCATTTGTTTTGTATTTTTGATGGCTTATTGCACGATTTACACTTGAAACTTTATAGTGTTTCTATCAATATTTGTTGTTTTGGCTGAACTCCTTCTGTCGACAGATGTTTGGATTTTAAAAACTGTGCTTGCTCTCTTGTCCAACCCTTCTTCTCTTTTCGTTTTTTTTCTCGCTCATTAATATTTCTGATAAAATAATAAAAAAAACACACCACAGCCACGGTCGTCATTCGTACCGCACAAGACTTTTTTTTTTTTAAAAAAAAAAGCAGCCAACGAGAGACGAACTGTTTATGCGACCAACTGTTTGTACGCTTGTTTGTATTATGAACTACTGCAGCGGTGAAATGATCGTTTAAAGTGTGGCTTTGTGAATCAAGCATGCTTGCAAATTACGCGACGCAAACACTAGGCGCGCACACGCGCCATCTCGTTTTGTGTTGTTCATTGTGTCGATGTGAACGCAATACGCTGATCGGGCATCGACGCCACCGCCGCATCGTTAGTCTCCACCACATACACTTTATGATGGGCGATATTGGTTTGCTCAAATGTTGCAAATGTATCGATATATGTCAACGCACCATCGCAAATTCTTCTTTTGTTTTTGCAAACAAATCTTTTTGTGGTTTTTGAAATTAAATGATTTTCTTTCCCTGTTCATCACGATTTTTTTTTCGTTTTGCTCAAGATTTTATGTATAAATCAAATTTGTTCGGGGAAAATATTTCGAAATTACTCAAATCAAACGAATATGAAAAAAGATTTCGTTTTTTAAAAACGAAGTTTTTGGTATTGATAACTGGTCATGACTGTTTTTATAAATTCTGCGAAATAGTCTCTTGGTTTTTCATACATACATAATGCGGCATATTTGGTATAAATAAGTTTCAAATCTTGATCTTTCGATGAACAAAAACTGGTTGTCGTTCGAATTGTTGAATATGACCAGCTTACGCCATCTATCGGTGTATTGCTGAATCTGTGCCTGTGACGCGAACTTTCGGATGTGAAACAAATGTGCAAATCAACAGACTCAAATAATAATAGTCAATGTTCAGAGTTGTTTAGTGAATGCTTTAATAAAATTTATAGTATCAATCGAATTTCCTATTAAATTTAACAATTTTTTCCAGTCAAAATGCCCTATAGTTGTCAGTTCCTAACATAACACATTTATTTCGCTCGGCTTTCTTCTGCTTTTTTTTATTAAAACTTATATTAATAATAATACACCGGATGAAGTGCTACAAAACTATTGTCTTGCATTTGTAGAAAAAAGCATTTTATTTAAAAAACAAAATATTAGTCCAAAAAACGTCCTATATTTAAATTAGAATTAAATTTGCCGTTGCAAAGTGTTACAACTAAATTGGATGTGCTTTAAAAAAAAGTTGAGCAGTTGGCAATTTATTTCAAAAAATCACTTACAATCAACGTTGAATTTAATAGATTTTTTTATTGAATTTATCAGGATTTACAATAAATTGTATATGTGTAACTAAAAATAAAAAAAACGCATGAGTGTGGGGTGATTTGCAATTAAATTGGGCTGTGCTCCAATATCACTAATAGGCCTTTCAAATAAATTCAATTTTGTGTATATATAAGTGTGTGTTTGCGATTTTTGTTTTGAATCATTATTACATAAGAAACATTGTAAGAATTTCCAATAAAGAGATTCTCAAACTCCTTTCAAAAGAGAATCTTTCATAAGACCACAAGAATTGGCAAAAAGACGAATGTTCTTAAATCATTTTGTTTTCAAACTACTTTCACTAAATTGCACATTATCGTGTATACGAGTTGAAAAAAACTTGAATTTCATTTTGATTTTAATTTATTTTAAAAAATGTTGTTTTTTGTGAATTTTTTTGTGCGTTTTCTATATTGGAAATTCCCATCATAATAAGATTAGTTAGGAAGATAAATGTTACATAAACGACCATATACCAAACATGCAAAAATTTAATGATGATATATTGATTTTGTATTGAGATTCATTTCATTTATAAATTTCAAACGCATATTATATTGCAATTGATTATATCATAACATTTTTGATAAATTTTCTTTTAACTTAATAAAACATACACAATTGCAATAGTGATGTGTGTGTGTTGTTTGCAAAACATGCCTCAATAACGATATCATAACATAATAGAAATAATTAAATTGCAAATGGATATTCTGAGGAGTTGGACAAAAAAAAAATACAGTTGGAATAATTCCGCGTAACATTTTGTTGTTTGGACATTCAGAGACAGTTTCTTACGTGTTTAAAGTGTTTTGCTTGTTTGTTTTTCACCTCATAATTGTAAATAAAATGTCTTTTTTGGGGTGATCATATTTTCCCTCCAGCTATAGGATGGATTACAATTTAAAATCTGCATTCGCATCGTCTGTCTTGTGTCGTTATTGTTCTTATTTATGTGTTTCTAGGTCAATGTAAAGCTGGTGGTGTTCCATCTGGACCCTAATATTAGTGTGAAAAATAATTTCAAAAATTAAAAGAAAATGTTGATTAATTTTTTTTGATGTGACTGTTTACATTCTGATCGCTAGGTGGCCGTGAAGACTTGTCCTGATCACCCAATCTGGATCGTCGCAATGGATTCGGTCGGAATATATATAATATCACAGCACAAATTAACAGAATTGACATGAACATAAAATCACTTCCGCTGTCAGCGCCACCACGTTGACTATCCGGCAGCGTTGGAGCTGTGAGTTGATAGATGAAGAAGAAAAAAACCAATAAATAAATTATTTAATATCATTTTAAACGGTTTTGAATGACAATATTTTACTCACGATCGAAACATTCGGTGTCTGTACAATGAGTTTGGCCCTGCCTCAGCTATATTCCATCGGAAATTGATTTTTTTAGTTTTTAAAAAAATTATAATAATAAATTCTTATAAAAGAAGAAAGAAAAATTGCTTACTAAAGCCAACAGTCGTCGCATAGCGAATTCATGGCTCCAAAAGCATGCACATTCGTCCATTTCGTCGCCCATTTTTTTCTTCTCCGAAAATTGCTTGGTCTTTTAATTTGACTTATCACTTAAAGATAGCGAAAAAAACGTGTTATTTTTTGTTTCTATCAAACTCAAGTTTGATGTGCTGGCTGTATGCTGTTTATTTTAAGTTTAATTCCGCTGAATTCAGTTTTCAATGTGTTGGAAACAATTGATTAATTTCGGTCACGACTGAAATGAGAACAAAGAATGACTTGATTTATTTCATTTCAGATTTTTTTTTTGTTTTACATCGAAAACGCTGAGGATTTGTTTTGTTTATATTTATCTTTTGTTTGAAAACAATACCCCAACCGAGAGAGTGAGAGTGTACCACTTTGACATTCGCGTATTGCCACACGCAATTTACATAGCTCACGTGCTTATGGCTTCTTAATCCGATTCGGTGCAATTTTTTTTTTAACTCATACTGAAATATTTCTGTTTCGAATGAGAGAGAAAAATGATGACTTTGACCGAAAATGTTTGAACAAAAAAAAACGAGAAAAATAACTTAAATTCTGAAGCTATGCTTATGAGAGAGTGAGTGCAAGGAACACGCGAGTGACAAAGTAGTAGGCACGTCGCTATAAATAAATCAAATTCTGATATAGTCTCAGCTGATCTAAAAACGTCAAAGAAAAAGAAAACAAATGTTGAACTCTTTTCTGCTCAATCTCTCTTTCTCTGTTGATTTTGTTATTTATTTCACATTGAACTGGCTTTTTTCAATAAAACAATCACGCGCACACAATAGATCCATTCAAAGAGAAATGAAACAGCTGAAAAATCTACATATGTCTGATAATTTCCGACTGAGATTATTTTTCCTCGTGCAAAGTGGCCCATATCAATAGTCGCTACTATGACTCAAATGCATGTATTTTGTTTCAATATGAAATGCGACCGAATTTATTCAAGATGGACACACAACACATTTTGCCAATTTATGCGATCACTTTTTTAAAGAACTTTCCGAAAGATGGAAAGCATGTGGTTTCAATTTGCACTTAAATTACAAAACTTAACACTTGATTCAATCAACATACTTCGCTCTGTTAATTTTTAATTATAATTCACGAAAAAAGTGCTCTCACTAACGCATTCTCACACATCCATTATTTAATATGATTGTTCGCCGACATTGATTTGGCGATTTAAAATGGGAAATAATTGTAAAATCCAGTAGATTGATGCTATAAGCGAAAGCATGAAATTTCGAATCGTTTTCAGTCAGATCCAGTAATTAAAGCTAGCATTTTGTGAATGAAAAAAAAAGAGTCGGAGATAGGGAATAAAAACGCTCCAAACACTGATCAAGTGCAAATAATATGGTTTGTTTATCAATTGTCTGAATTTTTGTATGAGTTTAATGCCGTTTTATCACGTCTACATTACATACGTCAACGCCGACTAGATGTTATGAATGCACGACGCGATCAGCATCACGACAATGTCATTAGCAAATCGATGGCGATCTATATGTAATTCGGTATCATATGCATTGGCAAATAGGCTAACGGTAATGGTAATCGTATCAGTTTGATATTGTTGCTATAAAATGTAAGGCAACTGATGGCATATCAATGTGTCGATCTAATAAATGGAACTTGCACGGAAATTTAAAATGGCAAAAACGACGTTATCGGTGCTGCTACAACATTCTAGAATTCCATTTATTTTGTTTTCTTTCTTATCACACAACTTGTAAATCGTGTTTATAATTGTGACTTCTTTTTTTATTGAAAATGTTTGCTAGGCCCACGAATCACGAAGAATTTTATCATATGTCACAAAAAAATATATTTACATTTTCTGTTGGCCAATGAAAAATGAAACGGATTTATTTGCTCTAAGCTTTTAATTGAAATTTTAATTAGATTTTTTTTATTAAACCGAGAATAACTTCGACATTGATCACTGTTACAATTCCAAGCGAGTGTCAAATGAATACTGTAACATGTAATGCTTTCGAATGCATAAATCATCTTGGCTAATTTATCGTGTTTGCGATTCACTCGATTTTTGTTTGTTTATCATTCGAATATTATATTTAGATTGTAATTGTTTTTTTTTCTCGTTCTCTGCACATTTCTGTTTAACATTACCTCACGAATTTGTGCACAAATTTAATGGGGGAATGAAATACAGTTGGTTGCTGTTGTGTGTGTTTTTTCTTTCAGCAATGGTTATCAATATTGTGCCACAATTTGTGCTGTCAATATGGTCCAGAATGCATGTGTTTGTGAAAATGTGCTGATGTGTCACTCGCGAAACACACAAACAAAAAACAAACGAAAAAAAAAACACCGAAAACGAATCTTTGTTCAGAATTTTACTGTTGTTTCTCTTCTATCTGAACGTAAACAATATCAGGTGGAAATATCAAACACATTTTCTTTTATTATGAATGAAGCCAAAGACTTCTCTTTGTATCCCGAGATGTGACAATTTTTTTTGTTTTGAAATATTTATAATTACAACGAAAAAATATACACATTTGATGTCAAGTAGAAACAACTATAGCGAATACGATAGTAAACTAAATGCGGTAGTAGTTTCACGGAACCACTACAAATATGACGATAATATTGTAGAAGAAATGGCATGCCGATATATTGACTGCCATATATGGCATTCGCTTCTCCGTCCACGTAATCTCCATGGAGTTTTTTTTTCATTCGCGTACGATTTCCAGCTCTTGCACAGACACACTTTTAAAGTGCTTCGCAATACCAATCAATTCAACAATTGGCTTTGCCTCGCTTACTTCTATGACATCCATATAAACCGATACAATAATAAACCGATTTTATTGAACTGGCACGCAATGTAAGCACAGCAGCAGCAGCAGCAAATGCATTCCACCACACTGATTTCGTACAACAAACGAATTGACGTGAATCGGTTTCTTTAAGTGTATTTTTTTCTTCGTTTCGAATTTAACCTTTTTGGGTTGACATTCAAATTGATCGTACGGCCTGATGTGATGTTTCACTTTATTGATGTTTTGTCGTCTTTTGAATTGGTCTTTCGGAAGAATTTTGCGAATGAATTATTTCAGTTTTCATTTGTTTCGTTTTCAATTGAAACAAGAATAAATAGACAAATTATAGCAATTTTCGAGAAGATGCAGAAAAATAATAGAATAGACTATTCCAAACTAAAATTATTTACAATTACTTTGTTCTAGAGAATATTCATTTTATTATATGTTTGCGTCAATGTCGAAACCAAAATAGTTTCGTTTTGTTGCACAAAATCTATTTCTATACAAATAAAAAAAAGAGATTCAAACTCGAATATAATTTATTGTTATTATTTATTCTGAAATTCTCGAATTTACTTGTAGTTGTGTTTGAATCCATGCAATTTAAAATGTCGAATTCATACAGCGAAACAAAAATGCCGTAATTATTTCGGTTTACTGTCGTTCATGTGTAAACATATGTTTTATTGGCAACTCACGACGCGTATGTTATTGTTTATTTATTTATTTATTTATTTTTCGGTGTTTATTATAAATATTTCACATGAATTGCTTGGTTTGTTGTTTGTTTGCATTGTAATTCGTTGACACAGACAATGTCTTTGACATGTGCAAATAGACGATTGGAAATTTCTTCATAAATCTTATGGAGATTTGGAAACTTTTCTCTGTTTCAAAATTTTGTAAATCTCTTGAACAATTTGTTTGGGTTATCTCTCTCACGCTCTCTTTCCTTCTTCCACATATTCTCCTAGTGCAAACTACAAATAATGTACTTACTTGGTGTGTATGTGTGGTTTCTTTTCAACTAAATAATTTATGTACGTGGTTTTGCACAATTGGAATGATAAGATTTGATACTTTATTTCCGAACGAATTCAGAATTAAATCGAATTGCACGACGAAAATGTCACTTTTACGTAAAGAAACTACAAAAAATAAATCAACAATATGTAACAAAACTTCTTTTTTTGTGGTCAATGTATGGGTATGTGTGTAATTGGCTTTCAAAAAAAAAATTGTTGTAAATATTTTGTACTTTTTAACTCATTTCGTACGCTGTGCGTGTGCTTTATAACGAATTCAGGGTGTTTTTATTTTGTTCACTTTTAAATTTGAAAGACCAATTTGACCACAAAAACACAACTGCTCACCGTATTCGAGCCATAAATTTGGTGTATATCTTTCGATAGTTGATATTTTTTTCCACAGTAATTTCTATTTTGGAAATAGCATAGAAAAAAGTTTACTGTGCCTTTGTGTGTTTTGGTGTTTCTTTACAGAGACAAGTAATTGAAGCTGTAAGTCTCTCAGTATTTGACTGTTGATGCAATCAACTATGAAACACGAATAGTAGTAGTCCAATGTTTTGACATACATGCAACACAAAGGGGGAAAAAAGAGAAAACAAGCAAACTAATACATCGACAAGCACCCGCACATACAGTTGCGCCAGGTGTCAACATCGTTCATATGCAATGCAACTTGATAATTACAACATTTGATTGTGTGTACTTTAAACATGTCTACCAATCGATGTGCATATTTTCCATCGCTGTTTAGTTGGTAACATAGTCATCGGTGTGCGTCCTCACTGCACAATCAAAAATCAAGTAGCTCCATCTTTTGAGCCCAAACCTAAACACAATCGAAATTTAATACGATGCAAAATTATAACACATTCCAGAGATAATTGGTGGATTTTCGGTTTTTCGAATTTAAATTTGTTTGTTGAGAGGGAGAGGGAGAGAGAGAGAGAAATTAAAATCTCGTGAGTTAGTTTTTATAATTTTCGCCAAATGATCAAAGGATTGGCAATGAAAAATGTAAATTTTTCGAATCGACTTTGTTCGTTGTGTACATCTCTTTGGATAATTCAATTTATGCATTGAAAATGACGAAAATGGAAATTTTCGTCGTCATAAATTTTCAGCAACAAGCACCACTATTTTGATTAATAAATATATATAAAGAAAAGATAAAATTTACTTTTAATAACTTTTCACCGTGCATTTCGTATTGTTGTCATCTACTTAAAATTCGAGCACCACCACTCTTGCAACGGAGTGAATGATTTTATCTTTGTTGCTATTCACTTAAATGTAATAGCAATATGCAGTATAAAGACAATTCCAGCACTTGACTCGCATTGGACTAATCACACAATAAGGGCGAAAAGTCATGAATCTGCGTACAAATGTAACGCACGACACGAAAAATGAGAACAAAAGTGTGAGAACGAGGGAGTGGGAGAGACACTTGTTGGTAGCCAATTGAAGTTCGGTTGACACTCACTCCCGAATGCACTGTGTATAAAAGGATGCTGTTGCCATTGTAAAACGATCAGTTGGTTAAAAACACTCCTGAATTTCACTTGTGTTCCATTTCCACCAAATAACAAATTTCTTCTATTATTTTTTTGAAATTAATACACACACAAATTCGTTTCAAACTGCTTTCGGGATAAAGAAATCATTCAAATCAAAGAATATTTGATATTTGGTTGTTTTTTTTTTGTTCTTGCTTGTGACCGTTTTCTTCTTCTCGATCTTAAAAAATTTGGTAAAATGTGGCCGAAGTTTTCAAATTGAACAAACAAAGAGGGAAGTATTACAAGTATTTTTTTATTCGAATTTTGTGATGATATTAACACCAGCGCATTGGAGACGCATGAAAAAATGAGATCGTGGACAAATTATTCAATATAAAATTTCAGGTAAATGAAACTCTATCATAACTATTCATGTGTTTGATATAAAAATTTATTTTTAAGAATCCATTCAACATTAATCCACATTTGAATAAAAAATTAAGAACATTTTCTTAATATACAAAAAAAAAAAACAATGAAATGAACAAATAAATAAATCGTTACGGCGAAAACTAGCTCTTATTTTTCTCCAAATAATACTGAAACATGACGTTTTTTCGCATGGTTTATTTGTTGGATTCTTAAAAAATCTTTATTCTGCAGTATTATTTGTAGAAAATATCTTTTCGTCGCAACGCTGCAATTGATCATTTAAATGGATGAGAATTAAATTGATCTGAAATTCCGCCAAAAATTAAAAC
>NW_022197544.1:4437239-4496441 GCF_009176525.2 Contarinia nasturtii
AAAACTAAGAAAAATTAGCAATACTGAAGTCCCTGTCCCCCTAGATAAATATACAATTAGCGAAACATAAAAATAAAATTATCAGTGTGGTTAATGACAAGTATCGGAATTGACTCATTTATCAATAATTGTTTTTCTCGCTTCGTTGTACCTTTGATTTGTACGTTCGATTTAAATGGTAGTAAGTGTATAGCACTGCACCTGTAACAATTGAAACGTACAAAGAAAGAAAACGATAGAATATAATTATTTGCATTTAAATAAAGTGGAATAAAAATAAGACGATAAATTATCGGTAGCAGCCGTAAAACAAATTGTCATTTGAGGTCTAAATTTGTAACAAAAAACTAAATCTCACACAAACGAAGGTTTTAGAATGACATCGTAACCATTTGAATACGATAAATTTGAGTCGAATGCAATTATTTATTCATATTTGCTGAAATGGAAATTTTACACGAATATACGGTTGCATATAGCGTCTAAGTTGCGCTTATTAAAAATGAAAAAAAAATTACTTAATGTGGTTTCTCGCATGAAATGTGTGTCGGTGTCAATATAAACTACACAAAATGATAACAAATTTACTGCGGCTTTCCGTTGTTTATCTTAATTTGGTTGTGTAAAAAAACACGCTGCACGTAATAAATCGTAACGACGTAACAGATGAATTTGGTTTGTCATACAGTTGCTTGTGTTTTGTTCATGATCTTAGAATGACCGAGAGTTTTTATTTTCGGTTTTGACTATCGAATCTGAACCATTGACACACATTAAACTTTAGTTTCGATTTAAACGTGCTACACAATGGATGTTCCAAGAGAATGTCATTGGCACAAAAGAAAATAATGCAAAAAATACATTCAATGTGATTAATTGCTTTGATCAATGTGTGTGCGCGGGCATTTTTTGCTTTGGTGCCACTTTATGTGTGTGTGCGTGCGAAAGGACAGAGCATATTAATGTATCTAATGTAAATCAGTCAAAACGAAAATCAGAAACATTGCATCTTAAAAGACGAGATCAAAAGAAGGTATACTAAGTGATCGCATGTAATGAATTGAGGTCATTTTTTTCTTTCTAACTTCATTATATGCTTAAATCTTGCAATTGCATGCTTAATGCGTCGAACATAATTAATTGCCACAATTTTTGGCTTCCGGATAATTGACTGTGTTCAGTGAACGAAATTACAATAATATAAATGAGTTGGATGCTCTCTTTGCTCTGCTTTTCTCGTGCGTAACACGCATACGTAAATGTATGTATAAGCGCATTGCATATATGAATCGTACAATAACGACTCGAAGCCCCTTACACAAATTTATAATCCATTTGGCCTATCGTCTCATTACGTTTGTGCAATTCCTATTGTTTAATTCTCCTCCCCTCAGCCCAACGAATTTATTTATGAAGTCATTTTGATTGTGAAACGATTTCCGTTTTCTTTGATTCCTTTTGTTGTCAACAATTCAACAGTTGCGTCAATGCCGCCGACAGCAAAAACTCACTTTGCAATGAAAAAGTTTTCCATACCAATTGTTAAGATTTTTGCTGTTGTTATTGAAGATTAAGAGAAAACAAATCGGATGAGGGACGACCCGAAGGGTAATTGTTGACGTCCACTATTGTTTAACCCAATACAGTATGAAAATCAATGTATCCGATGTGAACATTTCGAGTTTATAATCAAAAATTGGAATAACGATTGAATCGCACAGATTATTCTATTTCAAGTCGATGTGTGTATTGTATGATTTTTATGTCGAAATAAGTACATGCATAAAACGTTGGATAATGGATAGCAATTGGGATAGGAAATGAATCGGATGTATCTGATACAAACACTCATCCGTGTTTTATGTATATGTGGATTTGATTTTATTTTGAATAGTTTATGAATAACGTATCAATTGAAATCCGAATGCCATTGATTATTATTGGGATTATTTTCAGTGTTTTGGCATTCTATCGTTTAACAAAAGAAAACCAAAGTGAGAGAAAAAGTGTGTGTATTGGAGAGAAAGAGAGTGTGTGAGAGAGAGAGAGATGGCGTGTTTAGGGGAGCCAATTTTAATAAATGAGTATAATGTTTGTGACATGAAAAAATGTTCGCATTGAAGTCGACAGTGTCTCAGAACTTGTTAAAATTCATTCGAAAACTGACACACAATGCATAGACATCAAGCATTTTCGTGTGTGTATTCTCTCTCTCTCTCTCTTTCTCTCTATCTTTCTCTCTCTCTTTCTCTCTCATTTCCCTCTCAATCGCATCGAATGCGAGAGAAAAAAATGTTACGAGGATGTTGTGTGTTGATGGAAACCAAATGCATGTTGTATATTTGAATGGTGTTGAACACGACTGAATCGAATGGACTATGCTTGATTCATACTGTATAAAAAGCATCATGGTGCGTTATGATGACATGTTGAAACAATTAATTGACCGAATTTTACCAATACACTTGATGTCATATCAATATCATTTGCAGACCATATTTTCTGTTCGGATGTGTGTACCTTGCGAATGAAAGAACATTGAAGCACATGAATATGTTGAATGCCATTGCTTTTACATAAATACATTTCTCGTCCCATCAATATATACAATATATACACCACATGTGCATATTACTACTCTAAAAATTCACAATAATTTTGAATAAATTTGGCAGTTGATAATATGCCAATTGAAGAAACACCAACCCCCACACATTTACGTGTCATGTAAAACGATAACCGAATGTGGAACAGTGAAAACATGACTTTGCACACACGAACTGTTAACAAAAAAACAGGTAGAAAAGTGAGAGCAAATCAAATGATTGAGGTCCATGCCACATGCTGAAGTGGTGATTACCGTTAATATTTTAAATCGTTCGACTTTTTCTCAACCAATTAAGAATGCCATACATTCCGAAACTTAAATCTAATCATCCGATTGGAAATTAGTTGCTATCACTCTAAACCCTACTTGAGCCATATTTTTTAATAGTATTTCACTTGTATTTTATTGATTGAGTATTTGTAGTAAAAACATGCATATATATATATATTTTTTTTCTTTCTCTTTTCACATCATCGTTCTCGTCACCATTGACACCGTCGATTGAATCCAGAGTGCTGTGATAACAGTGGCGAAGGCATCGCCTTAGCGGCGATGTCATCTATCGGTCAAGTAGTGAAAACGCGAACACCACAAATCGAACTAACCGATCCAGAGCAACGTGAAACATGGTCGGGAAAAGTTGATTTTCTGTTGTCGGTTATTGGATTTGCAGTTGACTTGGCAAACGTTTGGCGATTTCCATACCTATGTTACAAAAATGGCGGAGGTAAGTACCACCAAATTTCGAGACTTTTTTTTATCTCTCTTATTTTGTTCAATTTAAATTTATGGCATTTATTCCTTGGAGCGAAAAGTGTTGGCTGGTGTTGTTGTTTCGATTTATTTGCACGAATTCAAAACGATGTCATTTTCGATAGAAAATTGAATTTTCGCTCATCATTTACGACTATCTTTGCATTAAAATGGAATCTATCAGCAGGAATATGCATAAGCAACCATGCTTTATGCTGTTGAAATTTAATAATCACACTTTTTTTTTGTTTGCGTATGAAAAAGAAAAGACAGAGACATTTTCATTTTTCTCTTATTTTCGTTTCGGTTCGGCTGAAAAGTGTATTTCTTCGCTATGAACGTAGGCATTATCACATGAAGCTTTAACTTCAAAGAGAAAAATCATGACTGTTACCATTTTCAGATCAGAGAGGGATCCTAGCATACACTCAACACATTACAATGCCAATTTTTCGGACCATATCAGACACATTGTATTTACGAATCGTTTGTCTTATGAGCGTACGCTATTTTTAGTGAAGATTGTAAATTATGACAAGTTAATTGCATTAATTTTCAATCTTTCTAGCTTTTTGTGCGCCAATACAAACCCATTGAAGCTCGTTCACAATACACTTACACAGCCACACACACACACACACACACACACACACAAATCAAACATAATGTGCGCGCTCATTGAGTGCATGCCAGAAATCGTTCGAAAATGGTTATATTCAAGCGAATGTGAGTGTGTTGGGGGCGATCCCCACCTTTAAAAGATGCAAGACAATGATGAATCTTTTTGAGGCACCGATTGAATCAGTCAAATGCAGAAAAAGAAAGGGAGAGAAAAGAGGTTACCAGTCTTTTTCATCAGACGCTTCGAATCATGAGCAACGTTCTTTTTACCAATGCAAAATAGTGGCGAAGATATTTTGTAATTGATTTGTGAATTTACGCGCGATGATGGTGTGTGTGTGTACTGTCGAAAATTGAAGCATCAAAATTGAAGCACCAAATATGCCACTCAGTGCAATGGGTTATTTTGAAAATCAATTACCCGCCTTTGTGCCAAACAAAATCTAATTAAAACCTCCTGATGACACATTTTAAAATGATGACAGCAAAGCAACAACATTTTTTTCTATTTTTTCTACAATTTTTTTTTTGAGTTTTCATTAAATGAAAATGATGAGCCCAAAACAACATATGACGGAGAAAATGTTGACGAAATGGAATTTTTGGGCATTTCGGGTTAGCCGCTTATGTTGAAATCCAAAATTCATGTCACAACGATCGTTCTGTTGCGAATGATGAGGGGATTATCACAGATTTCCGTTTCAATTTAAACCATTCGTGTTTAAAAGCGAATGGTATTCGATTCTTGTCAGATAAAATTAAAAGATGGTACTATCAAAGACTATATATAAGCCCGAAAGCCAAAAAAATAAAAGAAAACACACATATTTGGTTTATTGTTGATTTCAATAAACACTATGCAAAAGACGATGTCAACGATTGACAGCATAAAATTCAATTACTGGGGTAGAAGTCGACGGAAATTACACTTAATTCAAAAGCGATTGTTCTATTTTCACACATTGAGTGAGACAACAACTATTCATCAGTGTCTCTTGAATTCATTGAACTTTTGATCACATCAAAGTGAAAAAAACCGAACATTTAAACGAATGGACTGTGGCCGGAGTTTCCTTTGTGCTTGCGTTTTAATCTTGGAATATGCTTGTCAAAAACAACTCATACGTTTTCATATTTTTCGTACCAATATTTTTTTTTTTTTTCAACATTCAAATCGCATGTGTAATTGGTTTTTCTCGTCCCAACGCTGTTTTATGTCAGAATTGTAGCACAACAAACGAAGTATGAAACCATGCCAAGCCGGACTGCGTATGTCAAAATGTCTATTATCGCAAGAATAGTCGAGTCACAATCATACATAACAATAAGAAGAAAATCTCAAACGATTGCCAGCAATAAGACGAACGGATTACGTGAAATTCCTTTTTATGCAATTTTTCGCTTAGCATCGTTAAATAAATCCGATGCTCAGGTCACCAAACCAGGTCCATATAATAGACCAAACATTTCTCTTTGCCATTCTTTTTTTTTCTTCTCTCGAAATAGGGTTATTTTTCATAATATATAATCTGCTCGGCAAAATGATAATCACTTGTAAAATGGACTTGAGCTTTTTAAAGCTATGGGAATGTCTAGATATTTTGAATTAATGACTGAAAGCATACGGATTCGGTCAAGTGCTTACAATTACTGTGAGAATTTGAGCAACGTGGTTTTATGCTTTCATCAGGTGCTTATTTAGAGTGGATGGTTAAAATAAATATGGAAAAAGCATTTGTTTTTCTTTTGTTCATTATAAAAGACTCACAACAATTAATACGCTGTACATCGACCGATGACTAGATACATCCGGATATATGTTATTGCATGATTTCATCTGTATTATTATTCAAGGTACTCAACTTGAAAAGCTATTGGATGCGTTTCACGCAATTTACGTGCGAAAATAATTCATGTATTCACAAAAGTGCATATTTTATGGATACATGTTATATCTTGATTTACTGCAATTAAATGACCTTTTATGAGTCAGTTTTTTTATTTTCTCTCTCATTGTCCGTATTCAGTTTGGTCCGGCTCAAGCAATTTCCTCAGCTTATGAGTTGATTGCTGCAATATAAGTTGCGCTGTGCGATAAATAATGGGCCACGTTCTACGTTTCGTTGCGATGGGATTACGTTGATCCTTGTTATCATCCAGTTCTCTTGCTCATGCACAACATACATCTCACGGGGAAGACATCTCATTCAAACAGTTCGAATAAAGAAAATTAAATAAAAGAAGTAACAGCTCACCACCTGGCCAAAGAGTGAGTCTTTCTTTACCTGAGACACAAAATCACTTCTTTAAAAAAAATACCATCGGACTTCTTCAAAAGTTCTTCAAGTGCATTCACGTGCTCAAATCGGAGAAATTCAGTTACCTTTGGCTATTGCTGCTACTAATTAATAGCATTTTAATATTATCAAGTTTCGCATACAGCACCATTTTTTTTCTCCAGCCAAAAGGTTTAGTGTCAAACACAAGTATCACATGCTCAACCTGTTGATACTTCATCGTTTTGTTTGTGTTCGAATCATTACTTGAAAATCTTTAATTCTAGGTCATCCACTCTATTTTCAATTCCAATTTATCTCTTTTTCGTTTCATTTCATCGGCTTCAGAGAAGAAATATGCCAAGTTGCATAAGTATTAAAGTTAAGTGAAACTTCAATGTTTTAAGTGGACTATTTAAAGTGTGAATCTGATTGGTAATAACTTTTTCAATCGGATTTCAATCAATTTTAAGTATTTTTGTTGGCAAACAATCCGAATTATGTGTCGAAATGAGATAAAAAACAATAAATTCATTCTTGCTCCGTTCTTTTTTTTTTTTTTGCCAATGATAAATCTTTCTCAATCCATAACTTTGGCAGCAATTCTTTTCATTTACATTTTATTGCTGTTGCTGCATGCGACTTCGGCTATATTCGTAAATGTAGTATTGTATCCTTTAACACATCGCATTACTCATAGTATTTGACGATGTGAAAACGAAACGAATGAAGGGTGCGAAAATAGAGTGTGCGGCATGCTTCGGTAGAAAAGGAATTATGGAGAATAAAAGTTCCACTATTAGGGCTAATGTAAAAGGAGTAAATCGCGTCTGTCGCATTATGATGTATAGTGTGTGTGTGTGTGCCGCAGTTATTGTATTCTACAGACCGAATGTGAAAAGTTGTCACTGCTTTTTGTTGTTGCTTCACTTCTCGGTAGTGGATTTTTTCTTCTCTTTTGCATCGATCGAAGTTGTCTTGTTCACTCATTCGTTGCTCTGCTGTAGTCTTTTCCATATGAAAACTTTTTCTCCATTCCTTACCCTTTGTCATTCATCATCACCACCACCACATTGTTGGATGGGAAGCAACAAGTTATAACATCAAAAAAATGATGATTCCATTTACTTACCGCGGCTCTATTACGGCGCATAAAAAGAGGAAAAGAGAAATGACTGTGGCTTTCGGACTCGGTGAAAAACACTCAAAAAGGGATTTTGGTCGTATTCAACAGTTGATTATAGATCTCTCTCTCTCCTTTTTTTCTTCTTCTGGTGGTTGGCATGTATGATTGTGCGTACGACAATAATACGATTCGATTTATGATTCATGTTGTTACATTTTGACTTTGTGTTTATATAAGCTGGAGGCTTTTCGGTATTTGCTACTATTCCATTACTTCAGACATATCCATATATTTTTTTCAACTGTAATCGATTTGAAATTGTTGGCACTCTCGTTCCCTTCTTTTCGAATTATTAAAATTGCTTCGGCGTATTTATTTTCGATATGAATTCATGAGAAGTAAATGTAGTCATTTCAACCAAAAATTGATTTTGACACACACACACGCATTTCTCTTTTTTTCTCAGAACATCATAATCTACAGATTCTACTGGTTTTGGAACGACCAGAAAACAGCATTTGCGCATCATTTAGTCTGGACAATGCATTATTTAATGGAGACTTTTTATCTTGAATTTGCAAAAAAAATATTCATTCCTTTTTGTGAAGCAATTCTTTCCCAATTTGTGCATTTCTTTAGCAACCAATAAGCGGATCATATTAAGTAATTCGAATGAATAAATATTGCTGTGTGTATTGTAATTTGAAAACAAAGTCCTTGATCCCGATATCGAAACCACTGAACGATTTACAAAATCAATTGAAGCGATTATCTTGCATTATCATTGTTGTATCTCCTTCCATTCCATTTGAAAATGAGAAAAAAGGGAAAGTAAAACCTTGGTTACTTGTATAATCCATTTACCAACTGAAAATGGATTTTGATTGTTTCAAAATTGCTATGCTGAACTACGCACATTCAGGCGGGGATGCTGTACTTAAATCCATTTTTGAATCTGGATTTCATCACCAAGAATTTGCTCCATGAAATAGAAAAAAATAAAACGAAAAATCAACAAATTTGGATCAATTGTCAGACATTTTTTTTATCTCGATAAATATAATCACGTTTGTGAATTATATCCATTCCAGCAAAACGACTTTTTTTTGGCTGGTGTTAGCGCATAATCAATTAAAATGGGGAAAATAGATAAAAGATCGAAAATGCTCGGGATGTCGAAATGTTCATTGAATATTTTCAAAAAAAAAAAACATAGATTACAGTCTAGATAAAAAAAATACGATCCGTTGAATATTTTCAATGTACTTTATCATAATCTAATAATTATTATTTTGATAATTGAAAAGCTTTCCAATACTTTCTCATTTTTACTACCTCATAGATCGTCAATTCGAATTTCTGAAATGTTCAAACTATCGAAGTCTTTCTTTCTCTCGTTTGGCTTTATCGACGTGAGAGCCTATCATAATAGTGAATTGATATTTTTGTTTTTCATCTTAATATAGCGTAATATAGTAATATGATGAGAAAATTGAAAATTGTAAAGCACCTTGCATAATGTATTTTCCATTTACTGATGCACAATAATGGAAAATGTTGATGTTATGCTGTCGATAGGAAAAATCACGAACAAAATATCGATATAGATATTTTATGTTGTTTATTAGGTTATAAACTGTATCGCATAGCGACAGGGATAATTTTATCAATATTGATGAAATAGTAAATGAGAACGTACAATAAAAACTGTGATCGAAATACCACTGTTGCACTCACGGCATATCATCAAAAACGTACATCTTCATCTAATAAAATTAAAATGTGCCCTTCGTCAGCATCAGGAAAAAGTATCGAACATACACTGCATCTATTGCAGGCATGCTGCATATATTTACACATAAGCTGTTGTTGTTTTGTGTGTGTGTGTTCTACTGTACAAAAGACTTTTCTATTTTGAAAGTAAGCTTCATGCTCGTCATTATCGAAGCGAATAGCTTGGGTCAGCTAAAATCATTATTTCTGAAAAAATGTTTGCTTCCGTTTTGTATTGTCTTTTTTTTAACGTGCTTTCGATATTTGGCACATTTTCCACTACCAAAACGATGGAAAATAAAATGTTCCGTCAATACCGAAAGTTTTTCAATTAAAATTAATGCGGTTTTCGGTTCAAAGAAAAAATTTAACAATTATGTTCGGGGAAATTACAAGAATTGAACAAGTGCATACTAATCACACATTTATTTTCGTTGTCAATCATTTATTTATCAAATTTTCGAGAAAAACTTTTCAGGATATTGCAATTAAAAATTATAACAGTAAGTTCCTTTTACTCTTTTTCAATAGAATACGACGGTTTTTTTTGGTTAACCAAGTGTCACGTCCGTTGAAAAGCTTTTAGCAGTTTTTCTTTCAAAATCAATGCCCGTAAAATAATTCTCCATTTACGATTCTATTGAATCGTTCACATTTAAATCTTTTGCAGCAGCAGACGTTTTTTTTTTGTTATAATTTTTTTTTTCGTCTTTGCTCTATTTTTTCCGGGATAAAGTCAATCGCATCAACAGTAATGGTCTTAAAAGCCTTTTATATCCACCGTACGGCAGTGGTTCTTTTTTTATATTCGTCCGTTTTTTTTTCTCGATTCAGTTGAACAAGTCGATTGAATAAAATAAAAATGATGAATGTAAAACGGCATTTAATTTTCTACACATCGTATTAAATGGAATGGAAATGACCATCGATTCATTGCGATAAAATATGAAAATGTCCAGAAATTTAAAGAGCCAAAACATGTCTTGAAAAATCAACCGTAACATGGATTCGATTGAAAGTGTTTATGCGTGAACCCGGAGGGCATTTTATGTGCATTCAAGATGAAATTGTGGCTACGATCATAAGCAACCACTGAAATGAAAACAGAATACCAGATTAATGTCGATTTTGATTGAAGAAAAAATATATATAATATAATATTTTTGATTACCTGTTGCATCGCTCACAAATAACATGTACAATGGAACACCGGAAAAGTTAATCGAAATATTTTTGGGGGTGACTAACTTTTCCGTGGATTTTAAAAATCAACAAAAAAATAGAGAGAACTTTCGCATATGACGTTCAATATTATTAATAATGAACAACCAATACGGTGAAAATGGAAAAAAGAAATGAATTGAGCGAATACAAACAAACAAAATTTGTCTTCATAAAAATTATACAAACATCACGAAACAAAGCGAATCGAATTGCTTTTAGCTTGTTCCAAAACGTTGAGCCAAAATTATCTATTCAATAAATTACATGGGAGTTAAAAAAATTCGAGTCTTTCACATTCATGTTACCACAATTTTTTTATCAACTTTCTAACTAAATTGAGAATTTAATCTATTTTCAGGTGCATTTTTGCTTCCGTACAGTATAATGCTGATTGTTGGTGGCATTCCATTGTTTTATATGGAATTGGCATTAGGTCAACACAATCGAAAAGGTGCTATCACATGTTGGGGTCGTTTGGTGCCACTATTCAAAGGTAAACATTAACACTCAATCAATCTGTCATTGAATCCGAATAAATGTCATTTTTCGTTGTTTCTTTGATAGCCTTTTAGCAAGATAGATTTTATGGATCAAAACATTTCCATTTTTTATAACAAAACATTGAGTTTTTTAAGCATAGAGAATGAGTATCACATCAGAATCCAAAAATATACGTAATAATAATGTTGATCGATCAAAACCACTTGCAGAAATCAAGCGAAGTTTTCGATTCATATCCGTCTATTGCTTTTCACATTCTACTCGAAAGTGGTTTTGACCTGTCAACATAGGTAAAAAAAATGATCAAACACCAGTGGCGACATATATTCCTTTGGTATGAACTAGTAGGCGCAAACAGTTTGATAAAAAAAAATGCCAGTTGAAATGTGAAAGAAGCGCTGATGTACGCAACAATAAATGTCACACCCTCGAGATGACGAGAATTATCATTGAAATAACAATTCTTAACAGAAAAAAAGTTAGATTATAAAGAGAGAAACGTAATTCGGATTTGCGATGTAAGCAATAAAGCTGTGCCGTTTCTCTTTTATTTAATGGCTCATATAATTTTTCTTTGATTAGTAATGTTGTCGGAGAAAGTCAGTACATGCACTGAAGTGAAATCATGAAAATCCTATTATCGGCTAGAACTTGATACATCTCCTGCACTTGAACTGTTTCTTTGACATCACTTTTCTCACTCTTTCTTCGAATCCCATTTTTAAGTTCCCATTCAATTCTTCCATTTCATTGCGGCTGTGCTGCGTGTGTATTCAATAGCAGGAGTTAGTATGTCGTACGTCTGACACACGATGCATGCCGTACACACAATATTCAGACAAAGAGGAATATGAAAAGGAAACAAGTGAAACTGATGATTTGATTACATAATAGACCTTTTAGAGAATTTCCTCTGCATTTCAACATCTCAATTGACTTCTGTGTGCTTTCATATTTTGACACCACTTGAAGATTTATCTTTTTATTCGTACAATTTAACATTGCTAGGACTCAATCCATTTGACATCCATTCATTCAATCACTATGAAGACAAACATTAGATTTAGATATTTTTAGCCAGCTGACCCAGTCAGGTGCTGAAACGGAGTGTGATTGTGATTTTAGTAATGGAAGTGTTTTCACTTCTATTGCTGTCGCTCATTTGATCTGCCTGAGCTGATTCTGAGTTGGATGAAAATGTCTCAAATATCATGTTTGCCGTGAGATTAACGGTGTGTGTGTTTTTTTCTCGAACAGGAATCGGTTATGCTGTTGTGTTAATCGCATTCTATGTCGATTTCTATTACAATGTAATAATTGCGTGGTCATTGCGATTTTTCTTCGCATCGTTTACTAATGATTTACCGTGGACATCATGCGGAAACATCTGGAACACGGCAAATTGCGAGGCGGTAAATATTGAACGATTGAGAATAAAAATATTGAATTTAATCACAATTTTAAGCCAATTCTCTCTTATTTTGATTGTATTCAGTTAAAGATAAATACCACCGCCATCACTAATGGCACCTTTAGCAATTCAACACTATTGCAAAATACAACCGAAAACTTAAAATATTCATCGGCCGCATCCGAATATTTCCAGTAAACAAACTTAATATCATTTTTTTTGGTTCAAATTATTGACATTTCCTTCATGTATTTCACCATTGCAGTCGCTATATTCTCGAACTGAATAAAAGTCAAGGAATCCATGATTTGGGTGAAATAAAATGGGATATGGCATTGTGCTTATTGGCCGTATATTTGATTTGCTACTTTTCACTGTGGAAAGGTATCAGTACATCGGGCAAAGTGTGTACTCCATTTTTTTCCTACACATTTATGTTTCACTTTTTATTCGACGTTAAATGTTTTTGTTTTTGGTTTGGTCACAGGTTGTATGGTTTACAGCATTATTTCCATATGTTGTGTTATTCATTTTACTGATCCGAGGAATAACATTACCGGGCGCGATGGAGGGCATCAAATACTATCTGTATCCAAACTTCGATGCCATTCGAAATGCCGAAGTTTGGGTTGATGCTGCAACACAAGTGTTCTTTTCATTAGGACCTGGCTTCGGCGTTCTTCTTGCTTATGCTTCATATAATAAATACCATAATAATGTCTATAAGTAAGTCGTATTTATGTGATTTTGTTCTGAAAAGTAAAAGTTCTTTGGCCGTTGGGAATTCTATTGTAGAAACCGCATTCACTTTTCGAAGCAACTTTATTGATATTCTTTCGATTTTTCTCGATACACTAATTTAGAGATGCTTTGTTGACAAGTTTCATCAATTCAGCCACAAGTTTTTGTGCTGGTTTTGTGATTTTCTCAGTGCTTGGATACATGGCACATGCATCTGGTCAAAGTATTGACGCCGTCGCTAGAGAAGGACCTGGTTTAGTATTCATTGTATATCCAGCTGCAATTGGTGAGCTTAATCATAGCACATTTCCAAATGGATAGAAAAATAAGTGACAAACTATTTTTTATTTTAGCAACAATGCCGGGAAGCACATTCTGGGCACTCATATTTTTTATGATGTTGCTTACACTCGGTTTGGACAGCTCGGTATGTTAAAGAAAAAAATCACGAAAATCGAAGAGCAAAAAGGTCTTCATTTTGTAAAGTTGCGATTATTTTTGTGTCTTTTTTTATTGAATTTCACTAGTTTGGCGGTTCAGAGGCGATAATAACAGCGTTGAGTGATGAATTTCCGAAAATTGGTCGAAATCGTGAAATATTTGTGGCCGGTTTGTTTTCGTTATATTTCATCGTTGGATTGGCCAGTTGTACGCAGGGTGGATTTTATTACTTTCAATTATTGGATCGTTACGCGGCCGGTTATTCAATTCTCATAGCCGTATTTTTTGAAACCATTGCCGTTTCATGGATTTATGGAACGAATCGATTTTGTGACGATATACGTGATATGGTTGGTTTCTATCCGGGTCTATATTGGCGCATATGTTGGAAATTTGTGGCACCGGTATTTTTGCTATTTATCATCGTTTTCGGTTTGCTTGGCAATGCACCGTTGCAATATGACAATTATCTCTATCCGGAATGGGCCAACAATTTGGGATGGTGTATAGCCGGCTCCTCAGTTATGATGATTCCATTGGTGGCAGTCATTAAATTCTGTTCAACACGCGGAACATTCCGACAAGTAAGCTGAAACTTCAACTTTTTAGTCCCTTTTAAGTTCAGGGATTCTTTTTTGGTGGTTTTGATGGGTGTTTGACTAAAGAAAAATATTTCTGATTTTTATTTTTAGCGTTTGCACAAATTGACCACACCGTGGCGCGATCGAAGAGCAAGCGTAAATGGTATTGTAACGGAATCGGCGCAAATTCGTTTAACTTCGACGAAAGCGGGCGAAGAGGTGTGAGAACCAAAAAAATGTGAACGACCTTATGCACGATTCACTGTTTACTATGTTTAAGCTGTACAGAAGCACACATTCTCTTTGGTTTCGTTTTTAACTACACATAAATTCAACTACACACAATTAAACAAAATTCATATTCAAAATCATATGTACTCAAATTAGCAATTAATGCATCTCCATAAGAATTTGAATAGAGTGCAAATACCATTTAATACTACACGTTAAATGTTAATTGAATAAAAATGTTAACAAAAAAATTAAATTAAATTATGAATTGATTTAAATTACAAAATTACAACACAAGAATATCGACCACGACATTCAAGTAAAACTCATTTAAACGATAAATTTATGCATGTATGTATAGTATACATTGTATACATATTAAATATATACAAACACTTTAGTTTTAATTAATTCGAGAAAAAAAAAACAAATATTCCAGTTAATCACAAATGTGAACATTGAGAGTAGCCAGAGTAAGAACAAAATACCAAAAAAAATGCTGTGTAGATAATAGACAATGTTAAACATTAACTTTTCTAGTATTGAGAGAGTTAATTACACAAAAGCAAACAAAAAAACCAAATATGTCGTATGTAAAATGATCATTGTAATTTAAATGATAAGCTTCGACGAATAATTCTTCTTTTTTATTCAAGTCGTCATTCTTGTCTCTGTAGAGAGGGGCCAATTTTGTTTTGTTATTAATACATTGATAATTCTTGTTCATTTGATAATGGCAGCACATTTTATATCCATAATTTAAATTTCGATCATGCAAACTTCAAGTAATCTAAAAACAAATGTTACCAGTTCATACTGGTTTAACTCTCAACTGCACATATATTGCAACAACTGCAAATCGATTCATTTTGGTGTCGGGTCAACAACAACAAAAAAAAATATGTTCATCTGGAAAATGAGAGAAATATGACAAAAACCCATTCCAGCGGCATTAGTCCAGCCAAGAAGCCGATTCGTTCCTGCATACAAGAATCCGAATTATTTAATTCAATTTCACTTCAATACTTTCATTTATATTCTCTTTCACGCTTTTGACTCATTTGATCCAGGTTTCTCAAAATGGGATTTTAACTCAAAATCACAAATCAAATAAATTGATTTGATTTGAAAAGATTCAAATAAAAACAGTCAAATAATTTGATCTGAGTGTCATACGTTTCAAACCAAATCATTTGAACATTTTAATTTGAAATTTTCAAATCAAATCAATTTATTTGTGATGTGATATGTTGATTTTCAATGAAATTTTCAAATCAAATAGTGGAATTTTTCAAGTTTGAAGCACTATCATTCTCATCACTCAAGCTATAGAAAGTATTGGACACATTTCAATGCAATGAATTGAAAGATTTCTCCAAATTCATTTTGAAATTGGAAGTAAAGTATGGTTTTCACGGTGGGTGACCGGTCATATTTTCCCCGGTTACAATTTCCCCCATACAAATCTAATGGAGAATTTATGCCCGAAATATTTGCCATTTTGTATCGTTCACCACTTTACAAAAGAAAGTTGATTGTTCAATAACAGACATCATATTGAGATATTTTCAGCCAGATGAATCAGCTCAGCCAGATATCGTCAGGAGCTGAAATTGAGTGAAAACAATAGAAGTGATTGTTATGGTCATAATTGAACGTACATTGCAACAATCACTTTTATTGTTTTCACTCCATTTCAGCGCCTGACGATATCTGCATGAGCTGATTCATCTGGCTGAAAATATCTCAATATAATGTCTGTTCAATATTGGAACATACTTATGCAGTTGAGGGTTAATATGTAATATCTGTACATATACATGTGGAAGAAAACACAAAAACTCAATAAGTTACATCGGACTAAATACCAATAGATGACAAAATTGAAATATGAAAAAACAACAGAAATACCGAAAGAGAGAGGACAATTTGTTTGCGTGTGTTTAGCTTTCAATATTTATTTGAGATATCGTGTTTATAGGTAGAATAGTGATTGTTGTGAAAATACTCCAATTTAAAGCACAACGACAATTCAATCAACAATAAAGGAAATGTCAAACACGTTAACAAAATCCATTGAAATATCTGCATATCATTGGAGTTGCAGCTTATGAGATCCATAGAAAAATCCAGCCAATTAAATCTGAACGAAGTGCAAAGCGATCATTTTCCTCAGCCATAAAATTATCGCAACAATTGTACGGACTTCGATTTAAAATAAAACTATTAAAATCAATTTAACAGCACCCGCAATCATAGTTCGTTGAATAATCTTGATTGAATTCATCAATTTTATTATCAAATCAACATGTGCATAGAAAAGTAATCAAATCTTTCACATTTTTATTTTATTTCCCTTTAGGTTTTAACGCCAATTTTCCAAATAGTAAATCGACATCAACTCGGTGTCTGAATAATTTACACTATCCTATATATTCAATGTTTCTGTTCAATTTTTTTTATTTGATCAACTCGATAAAAAAGGGAATCTATGCCAGAACCACAAAAATAATTGTACTTTCTTCTCAATTATCAGCCATATTGAGATGAAATGCAATAATTACTCAAAGAAATTTAATGGAACAAACTTAGAAGAGAAAAATTGTTATTGTTACAATTTTACAATGAAACAGCCAGAGCAAAAATGGCATTTTGCAGTGTTTACCATTCGGTTTGCTCTGTTCAATTTCTCTGAGTATGCTTAACGAATGATACTTGATGTAGCCATGTCCAATGTTATAGTTTTGCTAGCTTTTTAATAACACGAATAAATTGTATGTTTAAAATGTTCATTGTTTTATTGTGCATTTTTATTACAAAGTAGAAAGGTTCACATTTTCATTTAATTGAAGTTAAAATGACGAAACTCTTCGAAAATTTGTCATATTTTCGATTTTTATTTTTCATTTGATGATAGTCGTGAATCTTACCTATTTGGGAAACCTATTTTCAGCGACAAATCAGGAATATAAAAATGACACAACATCTCGGCATCTAATTAACGCATCGCGATAAAATTTTATGAGGTGAAGTAAACACCAAATTTTTAACACCCTTTGGAATTTTCCGTAACTTATTTCGCTGATTACAAGTGGTCGTGTCCAAATCTATTGTTTTGGTTCAAATTTAGAGAGCTGTAACCATAAGAATCATCAAAAATGAAAAATGATTTTGAAAGGTTTGCGTACTCAGATTGGACTTTTTGCTTTTTCTAGAATCTTTACATTCATATTAAGTCCATGAAACACGATACATGCTAGGGGGAGACACCAAGAATCAATTCCGAATCCACTATATAAATTACTAATCCAGCTATTCCACTAATCCAAATGTGAAATCGAAACTGTTTTTCCTATTCCATGCACTGTTTCCGTCCAAAATGTTAATTCTGCTATTCCGCACTATTCCACTAATCCATCAATAAACGTCAAAAGAAATGTCAAATGGATTTGAAGTGAAACAATTTTTGCTATTCCATGCTCTGTTTCGCTATTCCACGCGAATCCATTCATATGCGTTGCTATTTCATTGCAATTTCTCGAATCTTTACACGACTAAGACTTTTATTATCCGATTCCACGTGTCTGCCCCCTAGGATACATGATTCCAAGACAGATGGGTTCATCTTTAGACATATGCAGAATATGTTTTGCTTAGCTGTCCAAAACCATTGGAGACACTTTTTCGCCAGGGGGTTCCGACTTATACGAATGTTGCATTTGCGAGCAAATGTTTCAAACATATTTTGCAATGACCACGCATACAAACTAAACACAGGAATGTTTATGTACAAATCACGACAATATGTCGCATCTCGCAAACAGTATGCGGTATTTGCAAATGGCTTCGAATGAAATATACGAATTTTCTTCGATGTTGATGCGAATAAATATACTTTATTTCCTATAATTTATGTATGAATAGGAAAAGTTTATATTCGCGAATAGTAGAAAGCCCCTATTTGGGCAATTTAAGGATTGTGTATATAACCTGAAGTATAATTTTTGGTTGAACATGAATCCGTACCTACAGATGGACGTATATAACATTTCAATTCTTCTTGCACAAAAAAAAGTAAAAAAAAATAACACTTTTCGTTTAAATGCAAGGAAAGATTTTTAACACCGTCTCCTTTTGGTTTTTGCATTGCAAAAAAGCTTCAGAAAAGCATAACAAAGCTGTATATCAGAGCTTTTCAAACTAAACAGATACAGACACTTTCAAACATGTTATTAACAAAATGGAGCTTTGTTCGTAGAAAGCTCATTAAATTGACCGACTCTTAGAGATGGCGCATGAGTTTCATTCTGTGTTGAAGACGGACGCAATTAAATTTATTTAAAACTTCAACTTGAAAACTTATTCAATTCAAAATTAGCATCTAAATGGGAACAAGTTGAAAACACTATTAATTGATTTGATTTCATTTTGAAATTCACTTTTCGATAACAATCACTGTGCACATGCAATTTAACGATGAACATGTATGCTTCAATGAGCGAGATTTATTTTCCCGGAATGAACAATGTGCACATACATATCTAAACTATTTTCGACTCTAAATGAGCTCAAACTTTATATGAAAACGATGAAATATATTTTATGATAGTTTCAATATCGCATCATGTTTGAAACGACGTCGGTATTAAAAATACACGACCAATATAAAAGTAATTTGTATACTAAATACGGATTTATGTGTGAAATGTGACCGTTTCATGATTTTTAACGGTAACTTAAAAAGTATTATTAAAAGTGACCCTTTTATATCTTATCTGGTGCTATTTGTACGGCTTTTATTGAAAGCAATTGTTGTTGGAATGAGAGAACAATAACTAAAGGTGCCAGAAATGACTTCATAAATATTTACCAATGTTCGTTGGTTCCAAAATGAAAATAATAATAATGTATGTATGATGAAAATGCTCGGTTTTGGTATTTAGCTGGAAAGTGTGTTTGTAATTTGTTGTTCGAATTCGCTCGGGGCCAATATGAATATAAAGATAGTGGGAGAGCCAGAGATATGGCGAGAGAGACAGAGAGATAGAGAGAAAGAAGGGTAAAGACTAAAAGAATTAAAGAGAACGAGATGTTCTCAAACAATGTATGGATAATGTCCGAATTGGGAAATGTGGCGCCATAAAGAGCAACCTCATACAAACATTTTCAATAAATGATCCAAATGTGTGAAGTGAAGTTTACATACTTGATTGTTTGCCGATTGTTGAAAAGATCTTCAGCGATGGATATGATCCTATTTAGAATGATTTCGATATCAGATTTCATGTAACAAGTTTTCGATATCTATTGTTGTGGGCGTCAATGTATCGTCCAAAGAAGATTTAATAAAACGAATTGATATAATGTTGATATTTACACTACGTTCCGTACGCGTTTCGACTCAATAAAATCATTTTCAATTTCAAGTGTTGCTTCCAATTGCTCGCATCCCCCCCCTCTCTCGTTTTGCCACGTAGTCTTGGAGTGATTTTATTCGATGTCGCTGTCTATCCGTTGTGTATGTCAATCTTTGGTGATATTGTATGAGAATCGATATTATTGTTTGGCATCAAATGGCGTGTACACCAAACGATCGGAGTAACACGGAATTTTGGTAAATCTTTTCCTTTCACTCCGTGCATTGGCAGCTATAAATTGAATTGAAAATTCGTACAACGATGAAAGAATCATTTTTTTTCCTTTCTTTTCATCTACTGTCTATTTGCTTCGACATCTCATGCGTTTTCTCCATGTTTCCGTCTCCGTCACCATCTTCTTCTCATATCGTACTCGATGGATGCGTATGAGATAGAGCGTGAATGCTTCGGCTTTTGATTCCGCAGGGAATCCACAAACAAATGAATTCAAATGGATGTAAAGAAATGTATCAAAATACAATATACTTTTGCTTGGTTTGTTATAAGCAAATAACGGAAAACGGAAATAGAAAAAAAGAGAGAATTGCATACGAATGAAGCGTGTAAAATGCGCATTCTAATAAACCAACTAAAAACATTTTAAATTCAGTAGAAGGAGCAGAAAAAAACGTAGCAGCTGCGTGAATGGTTTTGTGTCAATTTGATTACTTCACCAATTTGAGATGTAAATATTCCTTACTGTTCCTTATGAATGTGGAACGAGACATACATCGCATAAATGCTTCGAAACCGAAACATGTTAAAAGGAAGTACCTCTCTCTCTCTTTCTCTCTTATTCACAATCTATTTCGCATACAAAATTCCCTCTGGCTGACGATGTAAGAGTGCGAGCATATTGAGTGGCAACCTCGCACGCGTAAACCATACACCATATGCAGTTAGTTAACTCTTTTCTTTCATGCCTGGCGATCGACCATCAACACATAATACATAGATTTTTGTTCACTTCTATCTAGAATGATTTGTATATAACTACACACACTCCCACATACACCCACTCACACATCATTTTCAGGTGTATGAATGAAATCGAAGAAAAAAATGTTCCAACTTTTAACGATGGATTTTTTATGTTTAAAACGACGTCCTCATTTCTCAAATTCAACACTCAATGCTTGCTGGTTCTGAATTGATGGTACTATAGCTGGCATCCAACCACCGTTTGCCTTTTGTTTGCGCTAGTGTGTTACGATTTTTACGGATCATTTAGAAAATTAGAATTTCTTGTTTGTTCGAGTTGAATCTTACAAGATCAAATGGTCAGCCAGTATTTTTTTTTTTCTTTTTAAAATTTTTGTGTGTGTTAAAAACACGTTAACACTTTCTTCATCAGAATGATTTACCGACTCGATGACCGAAATGAAGAGGGAACAAAGTGATTGAACCTGAAACATGCTTAAGATGTGACACAATTCTATAGGCAAACATTTTATTATCGAACGTGCCAATTGCATGGAATATCAGCCTCTTGGTGCGTGCTCATATGGTATACATTCCAATTCGAATAGTATAAAAACGTGTATATTTTAATCATTCTTATTGAATCTTTCTGACCCTCAACCCGACAAACTTACCGATAGTGTATGTGTGTCATTTTGATTTTCACTTTCAACATCTGAAGTCCGAGTACTCTCCATACAGCACTGCTGTCTCGGTTCTTCATTGAAAACTGTGTTTGTATGTTTCAAAATTATTTCATTTTCACACCGCTCTAATGTGCGCGTGCCAAACTTCTAATTGAGCAATATAACTTTTTTATTGCAAGCATAAATCTTTCTACAGTAACACCGATAAAATTCACAGTGTCGAGTGCGAACCTCATGTGACAATTTTTCAACATTATTCCATTTGTTTCATGCACACACACACACACAGTATGAACGGAACAAGAGAAAAAATGAACAGAAAAGCAGCTGCGGCACCGGCAACTACAAATCATCAACATAAGCAACACAATGAAAATGACGAGCACGGGCAGGCGGCAACCTAATATACTGGACAAGACAAATAAATCACTATCGTTTTTGGAGGGCTGTATGCTTAACAGCGAGTGAGAGAGAGGAGAGAGACACATACAAAGAAGCGTCAATCATCACCGATACATACACCAATTGAATAAGTCAACGACAAATGAATCTAAACACAGTACATTAATCAATGGTATAATAAGTTATAGAGTCAATTCATTGACATTACTTGCGATAACCCCGTGTTAAAAAAACCATATGTACGCCGTGGCCAAAAGCGTCCAATACATGAAATACCGTACTTTTTTTCTTTGTTTTGATCTATTGTTTTTCGTTGTGGGTTGTGTTGCATTGTTCCAAACAGACAAACCACGTACTCATATTGTTAAAGAAAACCGTTAAATCGAAAGCTGATGACCAAGTTGATGTGAGCACCGAGCGCGTTCTTCATGCTCATCTGAAAATGTCAGCATCTAATGAAATGGTTTTATTGTGCTACTTTCTCATTCTTATTTGTTTCACCTTTGGATAATTTATCAGGGTGATTGAATACGCGACAAAATAATTTATGAGCCTGTTGTGATAACCAAATGTGTGCAGTGTGCACGTTTACATTACCTCCCCCTCCCCCAATGTACACAGCTTTCCGGTCGATTTCGGAAATGTGAAGCTTTCGGAGATATATAATCCGTGCGCGAAGTCAAATTCACTCTCTACTGTTTCAAAACAAACGTATTTGCTGGAAAATTGGCCAGCGAATGAGAGCCGTGTCTGGGCCGCATGGCGTTCAAGTGCTCGGTAATATATGGAGAAGCGTTAACATGAATTTAATCGTAATTTAATAGAGAAAGTTTTCGAAAGTGATTCTATCTCGCCGTCATTGTTTGAATTCGACTTGTAAATTATTGTGGCCAGATAAGCCGAAGAAAAAAAGAGCAGCTGAGCAATGTAAATGTTTATTCGTTGCTTAGCGGTCGCTGCTGTTAATGTGTTTCGAAAGACATGCGCGAGCACGCTCAACTGAAAATTCAGTTTAGATTCTCGTATTATTTCTGAATCGTATATTGTCAATTAGCGTGTATTTCCATTGCGAATATATCAAAACCATATTCATTTATTCAGCGTTAGCAATTGCAAATATTGAGTAGCGGTTTTACCAAATCAATTGGTTAAAAGGAATATGCATGCTCGATGGTCCCAGGTCGAGAAGCTATACATACACACGTTCCCACAATGGCCACAGCTTAAAACCTTTAATTAGAGTCAACCGATGTATTATTTGCTATGTTCAACAAATGCTTATTGCTCAAATGAAGGTAAAATTGAAATAAAAAACTAACATACACACATGGTATCTATAATGTTCAAATGAGCGACCCTCAATATGATCATAACATGAATTATACAGTAAATATTTTCGAAAAAAAAGATAATATCGATTACAATACAACAATAGGTCATCAAAATATTCAACAATGTTTTGATTCTGACAAAAATAGAGGTAAATTTGAAAATATATAGAGAAAAATCATCAAGTACACATTGTTTTGAACGTAGAGAATATGTTGTGTACTTGTCTATCCATCAAAATGCAAGCTGATATGAATAAGCCAGTTTGGAATGCCTCACAGCCACGAGTATATGCCCGCCAATGGATAAGAGAACGCACACGTTCATATGACCGTGTATCATGTTGTTCTCTCAAGCTCTATCCATCGCACGCTCCGAATAGTCGGTATAGCATATACGAAACGAAAGTTTATCCAGCCAGAGAGGGAGAACGCACAGCTAGACGAAAACGTGTGCACACCACTTGTGATTGTAATTTCATTGAGCTGAAATCAGTTATGATTTTGATGTTGTGCTGAAAACACACGATCCAATTCCGTTGCAAACATCCAGTTTTATATGTGAGGAAATCATTTGAACACGAAATTTATTCGTTAAACTTACGAGAGACGCGTGACTTACCCGATTGTATGCAAGACATTTCTTATCGTTTTTTTTTTTGTTAAATTAAAATTCATTTGCAAATTTCCGCTATAAAATTTCAAATGGAAAAAACAATGTAATTTAAATAGAATCAAAGACTGAAAACAAAAATAATAATAGAAACGGATTTGTTGATTAAAAAGTGATTATGTGAAAAACATTTATTGTTATTACTGTCATTGGCATTGTTGGTATTGAAATTCAATTACAAATAAGACCTGGAAATCGAATATAATCGAAAACAAATAAATAAATAAATTTGAAAAAAAAAACACACTCAGAGACAGAAAAAAAGACATATTCACAACAACAACAACTGAAAATAAAAAAAGCGAAAACAATCACGAGCGTTGTTACTGGTATTGTGATGAAATAATTTTCCTTGTTTGCTCTTCCCAATTCGGGTTTTATTTTGTTTGGGAATGTTTGCAAAATTGTTCGTTAACCACCATCAACAACAACAATAACAACAACAGCAACGATTCGTTCCGATCAAATTTAACCGATTAATTTTTATTGATTCAGTGTGTTCGAAAATTTATGCATTTTTTGTTGCTCTGTTTTCACTGTTTATTGCCTCTCGCATTCTGACTCTTGTCCGTAACTTTAAAATTGAAATGCATCGTATTGAAATCTGTTGAAATTTGATTTATTGCAATTGTCCAACATTTTTTCTCTACTCGGTTTTGGTTTTTGTTACCGCTGCCACTGCTGCTGCTATTGTTGTTGGTTACTATTGTTGTGTTATTATTATTTGCCATGTCGTTCAGACTGAAATAAAATAAAGCGATCGCGTTTAAATGAAGAAAATGTCTCCGTTGAGGAGACTGTGAGATATATAAGTGAATGTTTTAGTTGGTGAGTGAAACGAGCAGTTTCGACAACAAAAAAAGTAAACATTACCACATAATCGTGACAATATCTCACCTTCCAAACTTTCGGAAGCAGCACATAAATTACCGCATCGCAAAATCGAAAGCAGAATATCTCTCGGCCTGTCCGCCACCTCGCTCACACACACATTTGACACAAGGTAGTCCTTAATCTTGTTCCATGCTTTGCAAATATCTATTTTATTCTACTTTTTTTTCCATAAATTTTTTTGTTGTTGTCGGGTAATCTAATTCAAAAAGTGGCGGAACTAAACACTTATAACACCGCTTTACTGCACTCCATCTCTCTTGCGTTCTCCTTCTCTAAATCTCAAATGTTGTGCCAGTTTGTCTATGGGTCTCGATATATATATCAGCGAGAGAAAGAGACTATCTCATTTTGAGAGCTGGCAAAAGGAAATCGCCCGTAAATCTTGCAGAGTCGGTAGACAGAGATAGAGAGAGAGAAAATGAAAATTTCGTGGTCCGTTAAGATTTTGTGGACGAGATAGAGGAAGAGAAAGCGAACGAGTCAATGTTGGTCGGAATGATTTGCTGGTACGTGTGGTTGTTCCTGTGCGTCATCGTATAGAATAAAGAGCGCACTGACAAGGAAAAATAATGATGACAAAGACAGAAGAGCCACACATAACCATGAATCGCAATAAAAACACACCGTAGATCGTGGCATTGAAATAGAGATTAAATAATGGTGATAAATATGAGAACTAATTCTGGGTAATTTTTTAACCAACGAAAACTCGTTCACTTCTCGTGTTTTGTCCATATGGATAATCTCTTTCTCTTTTTCTTCATTTCTGGTGTCGCAATTTCACTGATTGAAATTTAAGCTCGTGAACAATGACTGACAATTTTTCGTCAAAATGATTATATTTTGGGTAATGTTTGTGTTGACACATATGATTTACATTTTTTTTCTCTGCAGATTTTTGTATTCGATCATTCGGAAAATGTCTCGTATCGAAAGATATAATTTGAAATCAGTCTAATATGATACATTTGAGAGAATTCATGATTTTAGATAAACTACGTTTTACATTTCATTTCTAACTTTTGTGAACATCACAATGCAAAAGATCATGTACTTTCGTCCCAATTCAAATGGATTATTCCGATCTAGAGCTGTAAACGAACACCAAGAACATTTTATTTACATTTTCATATATTAAAAATCAAAAAAAAACATTATAAAAATCTAAAATCTATTCAAAGGTTTAGTCATCTCGACAAACAATTTGATTTTCATTTTAAAAAAAAATCTAATTTGTGTAAACAAATATTGCAAGGTTAAAACAATTCTACAAACGAATGAATAAACAAAATGTAAATAAAAAAAAAGCGTTACGAACGGACGTTGGTGAACAGCTCTGTTCCAAGCTTACTACGACGATATTCAAATTTCAAAAGCTAAACAAATTCGGGATAATCGACAAAAAGCATATATATGTGCAAAATTTAACCAGTTATACCGAGAAGGTATTACTGATGAAAGCGAAGCCCTTAAAAAATCAAACATCAATATTTTCCACATAATATTGACTCGAAATTGATGCTTGGTAACGATTTAACCCTATCAAAAAAAGTTACGTTAAGAATGGAAAATAACTAGATTTATAAAATTCCGTTTTTCCATTTGTGGCGCTCGATTAAGTACGCTCATATGCATGAACTTAGCGACTAAGCCTATACCATTAATTTATCTCACGCACAAGCGAATGAATAAATATTGCCCCTACATGAATATTCATTGTGTTACGCGAATATTCGGGAAAATGAAACGATTAAAAACGATGAAAAATTATCATTATTAAACGCATCTTACATGACATTTGCCAAAGAAGAATCGAAAAATAATGAATCAGTTCCTTAAATGTTGTGTCAGTATATGTGTGAGTATGTTAACAACAACTCACATCGCACACTGAAACATACATACTTTTATACGTTGCGTGTGGTCGTATATTAATTGACGTCTGCTTATTCTCATGCGAAATCGAAAAATAGCTCAACAAATTCAATTCCACTTTTTTGATAAAAATCAATTGTGTACACTGTCCAAAATGTATACATAAAGTTCACGCACCGTTATTTTTCGCAGTGTATCATTTAATAGTTAATTATCTAGAGAGAATTAATTTAATCACACAACAAACATGCAGCAAATGAATAGACAAAAAATCATCAAAAGAAGTGAATAGGCATGAAAAAGGGAAAATACCTTTGAATCAGATATTTTATCGCTATGCTCCGAAAAGAAAAAACAGCTATATGTGTTGACGATAGTGAGGAAACATGAAAACAAGAGAATGAGAGAAATGTACAATTTTATCCAGAATTGAGTCCATTTTTAAAAGAAAATCAGTCGAGTGAATTGAAGAAGAAAATTTTCTTTTTACATGAAAAGGACAGGCAATTGGACTTTTGGCATTTTATTTTTTGATGTATGTAATTGTTTTGCTCTGTTTTTCGTCTGCCTCATCGTGTTCGATTGTAACAGCAAAAACATATCGTTGATGCCAATCTCTCTCTCTCTCTCTCTCTCTCTCTCTCTCTCTCTCTCTCTCTCTCTCTCTCTGTGTGTGTGTGTGCTTTCCGTTTGGTTATACGCAATATTCTCTTTCTTCTTATTATTATTTCTATTTTCTTCAATTGTAATAATCACTGACATTTGTGTGATATGAAGCAGCATGAACACATCATGTTAAACAAGAGGTTTTCGCTTCGATAATAGCATCAATTCACCTAAGAAATATCAAGATATAGTTGATATTCGTGTACGTTATATGCATATGGAAAATATATTCAGTGTTAAAGATCAGCGTAGGCATTTCGAATATACTTCTATTTTTGTGTTTTACACAACACATCGCAAATAGTGTGGGCGTGAGATAAAGAGACAGACAGAGACGGAGGAGGGGAAGCGAAAAAAAAGAGTGTGCTCATCTTAACATTGGCATTTTCAGTCGATTCGAATGTAAATCTACCATTCTTATCTATCCATGTCGATGTATTGTTTGCAAGTAAATTCAATAAAAAAGAGCTCTCTATCGCACATTGTAAGAATATTTGGATATGAAAAATGTTTGTAAGTGAATACGTATTGTTGGTTACATGGTTCAGTTCTTTAGTCTAATTCAATAACTTTGTGATGCTTAACTATTAAATGTGAAGAGCACAAGAAACAAGAGAATGAAATACCCGAAGCCAGATAATAGATAACCATGTATCAAGTGTACAATTAAAATAAAGAGAGATGAAGGTACTCAAATCCAACATCTATATAAACAAGTTCTCTCATCGGAAAATGGATTTCATTTTTATGCACGTGAATCCGAGGTTTATTTTTTGTTTATTCGATATCATTTCACTTAAACTACTCTGTGCTAAACTATAGGTTTTTTTAAAAAAAAGCTCTATACGAGAGCTGAAAAAAGAGAAGAAATAATTTGAGCAAATGCGTGTACGTTTTCATGATTTAAAATTCAAATGATGCACAGTGCATACGGTAGGATGGCACAACGTCAGCAGCGGTTGTTATATTGGTGGCGCGGTCTCTGATGATGATGATGCTTGATTTTGATATAGAATGAAAACTGCGATTCGGCGAGTACATTTCACAAACAATAAACTATATTCAACATTGAGCTCAAGAATATGCATGCCTTCAGAATTGCTCGCATGACCCAAATGGAATTAGCCACAGAATTACAGAATCATTCGCTATCCGTCTCTTTCTTTCTCAATTCTTTGCTGCATCGTTTCTCAACATTTTGTTGATTTTATGCATATGCGTGCAAATATATTCACTCAATTTAATGCCAAGGAATGCGAGTTAGTATACTCAACGGACTTATTTACATGGATTGATGAATTAAGGGCTTTTCACCATTTTGATTACAACAAAGAAGCATTACTACTGTTCATTCGTTGTGCTTGAAAAATCTTGTTTGTTCCAAGTCGGTGCCATGCATTCTACAACACACACACACATACGCGCGCGCAATCAAAGAGATAATTTTTCTTTGCCTTTCCGGTAGACTCATACGTGGGTACATTAATGCATTAATACAAATTAAAATATTTCATTTTTTTCCTCCGGCTCTCGCTCTCTTAAGATTCAAGTTGTGTTTTCATTTAAAATAAAATAAAGAGAGAAGAATTACGCTCTTCCAATTATATTTCTCGACTCAACATGCACATTTAATTATTTTGCGTTGACAGTGCAACTTCCTATGCGCACGTTAGTACGTCGAATGTAATGCTTACCCATACACACTTCAACTTTTAAAAGTCCTGAATGATGACTTTTTGCATACAGCACAAAACATTGCGCACACCCAATTAGTATAAACCGAAATTGAACAATTCATATAATAAAATGCAAAATGAAAAGAGGAAGAAGACGAAAAAACACAAAGAATTTGATTGAATAATTAATAAATTGAATTGTATCCTTCAGCAAATAAATGTTTATGCAAATTAATTAATTGATTTCTAGATTGATTTTAATTCAGACGCCTTTTAAAATATTTATCGAATACGGTTTTCATTTCGAAAATGAAATCAGACGCTCCACTCAACATTTATGCACCGTATTGTGCGAGTAAATACACGCAAATAATCACAGCAATGGTAAACATATAATAACAAATTACCCCGTTTTTTTCTGGCGTACAACACCAGAAAATGATTACAAAAACACACGTTCACTTTTACTGTCTCGCTTTTTCTCATCCAATAAAATCACGCGCGCTCAAATGACACGACAGACAAAAGAACAAAAATCGCCTAAATCATTACCGCAGGTTTATTATTGTGTCGTGTTCCTTGATTAAACACAATTAAATAATATAACTAATGCGGCGCTGCTGACGATGTTCAACAGAAACAAAAAGCAATGTTTTGTAGGCCGTTGCTGCAGTTTGAAAATGATGAAAATTTAAGATGCTAAATTAATGCTCTTCGCTGTGTGTGTGTGTCATTTTTTTGGAGAGAGGGAGTTTATAGAGGTGTAAATCCCAAGAGAATACTCTCAAAATATCTCAGCGTGATAATGTTAATCAGTGGCGATGTCGCATTCGCACTTGAAAAAAAGAGATAATACAAGATGTAAAGAGTGCGTGAGTAAGCGAAGAGAAAAGTCATATCTTAAGGCAAACATCAAATTTCATCAGCCAACAACATGGTCTCATATAATAATAATAATAATCTGGGATGCGAACGTGCATTCACATTATTAATTAGGAATTTTTTAATTGACTTTGGTGTTAATTAGAGGAAGTGTTTGTAAATATATATATTTTTTTTTCGTTCGTAATGCTTACTTTTGTAACAAAACCTGTTTCTTTTTTTTCTACTTTATCTTCTCTCAATTTATTTCCCTTGTCTCTTCTCTTCTCACACGCAGCAACAAAGAAAGTCTCTGCAGGCGACAAAGGTGGGGAAAGTAAGTAGACCAAATAAAGAAGCAAAAGGAATGTGTTTGTGTGTTCTTTTCTATCTCGTGGTGTCTGATAGGCAGAATTCTGTTTTTTTAAAGAAAATACGAATATAAACTCGATTAACACTGAAATGGTTTACTTTGAACATTTAAAATACGAGTGTTGTGTTTTTTGCGCTTCTTTCTTATCATCGTTTAAATGAGAGTAAGAGAGCAAGTGTGTTGTGTGCATAGCAAAACAGTCGCTTCAAAACCCCTAAAGCTTAAAGAAGGTTGACTTTCTTTCTTTTCGGGCCTGAGTTTACAAGTTAGCAGTTATTAATTCATCGGCGGGCAAAGATTTCGTAGCATTAGACTTGTTCACACAAGGGAGCTGGATGAAAATGGGATCAAAATATCGATCAATGAGCCGATTGAAAAACCGATATTATGAATTTTCAACTTAAGATATTATCAATACCATTATTCAGGAAAACAAATGTTTTGATGGCGAAAATGGCACAATGAAAGGGAGAGAAAGTAAAAAAGATCTTCATCGTTTAAAATCAAACGAAATGATCCATAAGTGCATTGTGAACGGTTTTTTTTCTTCTTCTCGAAAACATCACAAAACTTTTCCAATTGCTATAATGAGAAAAATGACAAGAATCACGTCACTTATGTTTCGGGTCAAATTGAAGTGAAAATAAAGACGTATACACGCACAAACACATCGAATCAAATGGAACAATACACACAAATAAAATAATTGGGAACTGGATTGAGTGTAATTTAAAAGAGACTCGAAAAAAAATCAAAAAGAAAAGGGAGAGGGTACGGAAAAGGAAAGGCATTTACAAAAGAACTCTGGATTTTGGATGCAAAAAAAAAACGAACGACGAAAACAAAACAAAAGAAGCAACAACAAAAAAATAATCACAATCATAATAAAAACTTTGTATGAATCAGCACAAAAGAACATGACATTAACTAAACAATACTTGACTTGATTTCCAAGCTTTTACTTGAGATGGCTTTTGGGATCATAGTTCGTTAGCACATTTTGTTGTTTTTATTCTGTTATTAACGTCGTTTCTTCTGTTTATCTTCTCATTTCATTCTGTGTCTTTTGCAGTTACTTTTGAAATGAGTTTGGACAATACCATTTCATATGACCTGACACCGACGATCCAATGCAGTTGTACGATGTGAACTTCAAATTGCGCGCGCGAATATCAAAATAAAAATTTCACGCATTCGATTTTCTTGTGCGCTATGAAATTTGATAATTTCAAAACACACTCGAAACCTCGTTCGCTTTGAATTTGAAAGAAACGGATATGACATAAGTGCAAGAATTTTAGATGAGCATGATGCAATTTTCATGAAAGGTTTCCTCTCTCTCGCTCTCTTGTTCTCTTTCACTCGCATTTTTTGACAAGCCATGAAAGATCGAGTCGCGTACCGCATATTCTGTATGTGCTCAATGATATTTGTGTAGCATTCTACACTCGCACATCGGCGATGAATTTGACATCGATGAGATTAATTTGTGAACTATGCTATTGTTTATAATCGGTTTGAAATTCGCTATCAGGTGGCCTTGCGTCTTCCATAAATTCCAATCGAAAAATAAATTGATTTGCTGTAAAATTGTAGCATCCGAATGCATTCAATTTCCGATCGGTGGAGCGCATTCAAAAGCACCCCAATTCGGTATGTGGAATTGATATGACTATATATATTTTTCTGTCACCGGAATATTGCTAAAAAATTACATAAAATATTGTTGCCATCGGTACAAATACAAACGCAGCCAGAATTGATGTTTCATTGAACGAAATGTGCTTTTTGTGGCTTTTTTCCCCATTTATTCACGAATTGTTGATGCGCTTCACTAAATATTGCATTACAATATCCAGTTCGGTGAACAAAATTGCAAAAGAAAATTGAATAAAAAATGGGAATGTGCAAAAACTATAACAACGAAATGAAATATTCTATGCAAATATCCCCAATGACATGTGGTGCGTTTTTGAAATATAACAACATAGTCGACGACGAAGGCAACCGCAACAACAACAACCACAAATATTCCCTCGTGAGAATATATTTTGACTTGCAACCGTCGACTCATGTTGATCGAAATTGTTTGATTATTCAGTAGAAAAATAGTAATTTTATCTAATTGTAATTGTCGAAGAGAGAGAGAGAGAGAGAGAGAGAGAGAGAGAAAAAAAAGTTTCAAATTAGTGAACTATATGACTTTGAAAATGCCAGTCACCGTTAACTGTAATCGTTTATCGGTGTTTTTTTAGTAATAGTCTGTTGTTCATTTGATTTTCACACGGGTTTCCCATTAAACTGTCCAACAACATTAAGTGTATAATGTACACGATGGAGGGAATGGAATCTCCTTAAATCTACGTTAATTCGATTATATTTCGTTCACTTTTTGTCGACTAGTTAAATTCGATATAGTCTCCAAACTGTCATACTTTATGCTACTTGCTCATTAAATTGTTCGAGCGCACTGAACAATGTTACACTTGATTTAAATTCTTCGTTGTTGTTTTTTCTCTCTGCTTTTGTACTTGTTCCTCTCTTTCCTCTGTTTCTTTGTTCGCTTCGCTCGTTATGCACTCTGATACAAAAGTCCGCACGTTATATTTGCTGAGCGCGAAACGTGCTTGCATTGTAGCATGCCATTTGATTTTTCGCCAAACTACTTTTCGTTTATTATTTTCATTTCTCTTCATGAATCAACTATTTCTTACACATTTTCGGTTTCTCTCTCCCCACGTCGTCTCTTCCTCTCTCTCTCTTTAAGTTCACTGTGTATACCTTTTTATCTGTCATTCTAACCTTTTTTTTATTCTTTTTTATTCATTTGACGGGGACAGAGTCATCGCTTGGAAGTGGGACGTATGTTATAATGCGACAGCCATGATAACACAGTGATGAAAATACAATTCAAACATTCCACGCAGAGACAACTCTCGAAATGGAAAATGGTACATCGCTTAAAACAGGTGAGCTGCGAAATCATTTCAAAATTAAAATGTTTTCTGTTATTTTAGCGTGGTGCGTTGCATATCCATTGTACTCTATGTTTCTTTGCTTACTCTCTCGTATTCTTTGTTCAATTTGTGTGTGTGTGAGTGTAATTTTTTGTTTTGTTGCATTTATATATGTTTGAATGTATTTTACTCCGCAACGTCTAGCTTTATACGAATTCATTTTGTGCTCCATGTTTTGCATTCCTTTTTTCTTATTTTCTAGACTGCTTTCACATTTGTCGGTTGCATTAAAGTATCTCTACGGTACTTGTGTGTATAGCCTTGATGTTTGGTATTCTTTCGCGCTATTCTTGACACTTGACGCAACTAAAATGACAACAATTTCAAGAAGCAGACATTTTGCATTGAGAACCAACCAATATCACTCTTTTTATCACAATTCAAATGATTTTTCGACTGAAAATATGGTTGAAACGCGACTAGTCAAATAAAAAAACGAAATATTTGTAAATATCACAAGGAGAGAATCCACAAGTTGCCCATTCAAAATAACGGCGTCCGTTCGGTATATTTTGCTGCTGTTGTTTTTTTCTTTGAGTCTTTATATGATGTATTCATGTTTCTCAGACTCAGCAATTTCTTATTTTTGATATTTTCATTTGTATTCACATCGAACCTTTACTATTTGTTTGGGGATTTTTTGTGTAAGCATCTATATTTGCCGTTGGAGAACAACACCAACAGCAAAAAAAAAATCCATTGAAAGTTTTTGTGTGTAACCAAAATGTACACCACGTGATGACGGTAAAGTACACCATCAGGCACTTGAAATCGTAAAATCAAAATATGAAAGCGGACAGAATGTGTAAGTTTGTGTACATGTTGTACTAACACACAATAAACATATTGTTTGTCGATGTTTAGATGAAAGCTATTGAATTGATATCTTTTTTTGCCTCTCAGTTTTATTTCGTTGACCATGTGCAACAAATACAAAATCAAAATCGTCATAAATAATGTAAATTGAAACGCAATGCGATTTTCACTGGCGGTATTCTACAAACATTTTCGAAATATAAAACGTGCACATTCGAAACAATCACACTTTGATGGTATCAATGATATTCGAAATGTGACATTTGATTGTATTGAAGATGGTCATAATTCATATGTTGAACATTTTGCCAAGAGAGAGGATAACCATTTTATTTTTAACATTTATACATTTTTTTCCTTTTGGCCGCAACAAATTTCGAGCCACATATTTTTCGTTAATAAAATTACAACACACACACACACACCCGTATTTTACACCGTAAACGTGTGTCCAAATTCTGAAAGATTTCAACTTTGTTTTCGGAATGGGGTGACTTGTAAGCGTTAAGAAATTGGTCACATGGTTGTCGAGTCCAAAACCATTTTCGATGCCAACCGTTTTCATTTCAGCTGATTACTTTGTGAATTTTTTATTAACATGATCCGAGACGTCGTCATCGTTAAATGCATCCATACTATTAATAAATATAGATATGTATGAGAAGTAATACAGTTACCTCTACTTTCTTAAAACGCAAAAAAATGGAGAACTTCGTCCTACGATGAGAAAATACGCAGCATAGACCTGTATGTGAATGAATGTGTGTGTGCAGAAAATGTGAAATTAATAAAACAATTTCAATAAAGGTTTTCAGACGTCCGTCATTCTATTCGTCATTTTTTCTCTTCTGTATACATGTGATTGCCTCGTCTACTCACTCGTGTTATCCTTTTTGACAGGGGTAACTGTCTATCGTATTTATTATTTTCATGCGAAATTTTCGTATTTTATTTTGGTTTATTTGGTTTTATCCTCGCATCCGAAGAGAAATCAGACGTTGGACGTTTAATTCATTGTCAAATGATGTGCCTAAGATTGTTTTTTGATATATGAATCGTAAGGAACAAAAGTAAATCATAATAAAACTGCACGTACAAGCAGTTGGTCATAATACGACCAAAATAAAGCTTAAATTTAATTTGGCGTAAAATATTGTAACTCTCCTCAGTTCCATGCAACACACGCTATAAAAAAATAGCGGCACGTATATAACTAAAAAAATACACCCAAACGTTTGGTTGTCTTCAATTTTCTGCACACCAGTAATCATTTCAAATGGGTTCTAGTAGCCCCATTCTCCTTTATTTCTCTCTCTCTTGGCGTTGATTCCACTCATGCGAGCACTTTTCATATGATTTATACGTTGTTCCTAACAATTGATATAAACATGAATTTTGTTTGCATACTGATCAAAAGCCAAAGAAAATGGCTAACGACTCGAAAAATATAATGCAGCGAAGAGAATTCGATTTCGAAGCGAATTGTATGTGTGCTGCTATTTGTATGTGCATGTTTTTTTTTGTTCATCTAAAACTTTTTCGCTTGGTTTTATCGAAAAGAAAATCTCTGTAGACGTTAAGAAGCGATAGCAATCGAGTGTGTAATGTGATATATTATTTCGACCTCTTCAACTGTGCGAATGAACAAGCAAACAAGAATGTGGCCAAATAAAAGAATGAGGCCGGCAAAGTGCTCAAGAAATCCAAAATCCAGAGCATTGACGAATGAATCCCACCAGCTTCACTTTGCCCAATTATATTTGACAAGCGGAAATATCTCGATGGGAGAGTGAGAGAGTCTGAAAAATAAAAGAAAAAGAGAAGAATATTCAAAGTGCTTTGTTTCAAATGGGAATGTTTGTATTTCATTTGGCTCTGGGGGCTGGTGTGACCGATTTTATATGTATACATGCATAGTTTATGTATGTGCGGACAATTGATTTCGGTCTGGTGTTTATTTTTTAGATTTATTATTTGTGCCTAGGGTTCTTTCATTCTGAAATAGACTCACACACACACCCACATAAAATTAACGCTGCTCAATGTCGACACACAAGCATCTTATGCATCATATATCTACACTTTAATTCCAAATGTTGATTGGATTGAATGTGCGTTTCGAATAAATGTGTCATAGAAAAACATATGCTGCAAATTCAAATCAAAACATCAAAAAAACAGTCATGCCTTCAGCCACCCGTCATCACCGCTACACACACACGCGCGCGCGTATGAACGTAAACCATTCGTCAAATCTCTCAATTTTTACGCACCACTTCATAACCGTACATCGTTGAAATGCGATGATGGAGAAATGAAAAAGAAAAAGACACAAAACTTCAGCAGAAATAAGCATAGAAATAAGAAGAAGAAGAAGTTATGATACCAAAAAGGTGTTCACTGAATTTCGAATGTGAATTTGCAGCCAACCGAGTGCAAAGATAAGAATATACTTTATCAATGCGGGAGAGTATGCATGTGCCAAATGCTTGGTCAAATTCGAAACGATTTGGGCGAGTGAAAAACAAAAAAAGGACAAGCAGATAGAACGAAAGTAGATGAAGGGAAGAAGTGAGCGTGTAGTCCGGTAAAGTAGAAATCAAGAGAAATTAAAATGAATAGAAGTTCAAAATGATTTATCTTGCTTAGTGCAGCTAACATAAATTTTGCGACATTCGATACTTTGTGGTACTTGCACTTTGATAAAAGTTTTGTTATTGTCTGGCCTATCAAATGGCATCAATAAATTGGCCGCAGTTTTCTTTTGTAACTAGTCATACTTTGCTTCTTCATGCTGTAGCACTTCAATGACTTGATTTATTCGTTCGTTGGTTCGTCGATGTTCAAACATTTTTGTTCGTGCTCAGCAATGGGAATTTGCCGGAATTTTATGATGATAAAATACGAGGCTCTCGGCCGAATACACTTTAATAATTAATTATTATTGATTGAAAACGCTTATTTCAATCGTTGTGTGCATATGTGTGTGTGTGCGCGTGTATTCGATGATGGCGCTATGGACACTGTCGGTATGTCAGCAAGTGTGAATACTGGAACGAACCTTCAATACAAAGTTATAGCCGATACATATATTTCGTTTGTAATTATGTTGCGTGTTCATATCTATAGTCGTTAATTAAAATTCACACTGAAAATTAAATTTCACGGATCTAGTGATGCATAAAGCGGCACATTCAAAAATTTTGAATGAAAATATCGGTTTGTGTTTGTATGCATAAAACGGTGCGGTCTGATATTTTCACCGAAAAATTGGGTTTCAATGACGATTAAATTAAAACTTCTAGCATTTTGAAATTCATTTGAGCCATTTATGATGTACATGGATATGTATCCACACATTTTTTTAAATTCATTCATTTTAATAATTTGACAGGCCATTTGAGACTCATAAATGAATAAGCTTTGGCATCAATTTGATGTGGTTTTTTGCTCTCACTCTTTGTATAATTCTAATGCAATATCATGGGCTCAAAGAATTGGCCAAAGGTTACTTTCGTAATAATTTTGTGCATAAATTAATCTCGTTTAATGCGAATAGAACATCATATTGAAAATGGTTTTTAAACCATTGCCGCATAGAAACTAATATTCACTGTTCATCGAGATGTAATGTATTCGAACCGAAACTGATTGAATATGAAATGGAACGCATCCAATTGTGATGCCAAAGCTCGTGTGTTCCAAGTCATATGCCAAGAGCATTAAATAGTATTTGTTTGTTTCTGTAAATTATCAAGTGTTTCAGCCCGAATTATTTTCCGTTTTTGGATACACACGGTTCAATATGCACTACCGTTTATATTATATATTGTTCGATCACTTTCCATTTTATACGCAATTTAGTTTCTCCATTAGAATTTACGCCGCACACATTTCTAAAGAGTCATTTAGATCAAACAGAATGGATTGAATTGAGAGTGTGTTTTGGTTGCTTCAAGCGAAAGTTAAACCAAAAGTCAATTTATGGGTGTGTGTATGTGTCTTAAATAGCGGCGTCGATATCGTTACGAATTTGTTGATTCTTTTGATTTTATGCCTACATGAAAATTGGCCTCAAAAACACCGAGCCATAGTAAAAATGCTAGAAAGAGATAGAAGAGAGAGATAGAAGAGAGAGATAGGGATATAGATTATAACAAAACAAAAAAAAAACAACGAGAGAAAAAAGCCAGGTGAAGAAAAAAAGTTATTGAAATAATAATTGATTTCTCATTAGCTTGAAGGTGAAAGTGTGTCTACGTGATTATTTTGATGTGATTATATCCGAAGATTGAAGTGTCAGCTAAATCGGCGCCACCTATATGTGTCTGTGTGTGAAATTTTTACGGGTGATGGGTTTGATTCGATTATTATTTAATATGATTGAAAATAGATTTATGCAACTATGTATGACGTATGTGTACAGTTCGGCGCTATAGAACAATCGCTCCATACAGAATTTACAAAATAATTGTATTTAATTTTTTCTTTCTTCTTACACGAAGAATTGTGTGTTTCTGTGTGCTTTTCATTTGACACTCCCACTCTCATAAACTTTTTGCTTTTTATTTCTTCGCCACTTTTGTTTGTTTAATAAAACGCACTTTTTTCACTCTGGTGAGTCAGAGAGAAGCAATCTGTAAAAATGGCAATGAAAAAAAGGGCATCGAAAAAAGCTTTGCCTCAAAACAAATCAGCACCACATCAATCTTTCGACGTCGTACACAGCGTTTCTTCTGTTGCCTATACCGTTTTTGCCGATGGCGGGCTAGCATTGCATTTATGTTAGAACGAAAGAAAAAAATGAATCACCTTATGGTAAATTATAGTTAATGCTAACTACGTTTCAAAAGTATTTCATTTCATGAATAAAAAAGCAGGTCATTTTCAGCAGTTGGATAGACTCGGCGGTTGGAGAATCAAAAATATTATAATGGAAAGAGAAAAATCGATCATCGTATCGTAACGAAGCTATAAAACAACCGGTAATCATCATCAAACATGCGATATCGTCGGAATTTCACGAATGTCAATGAAGCAAATTCATTGAAGTGAGCGCGAACGAACGAAAGAAAATAAGTCCAATCATGTGAACGCCGAACGCTGAGAGTTCTACAATGATGACGACGACAACGACTGCAATCCATACCATTCTTTGAAAACGCACCGATGCCAAATCATTTAAAATATGAATGGAGAATTTGATTCGGCTTCATTTCTCTGTACCGATATTTGTCGATATGCTGTAGAGGTTGCATCGCGAATGAAATTCACATTGACGTTTTAACATTTGCTTATGGCCCTCGTTCACTCAATTCACTATGTCTCTAACACTCAGACTTTCGCACACCGAATATAAATAAGTTATTGAATTGTTAACGGTGTACAGTGCAATAGTTTCACGAATGAGTGAGCGCTTTGTTTTGAAAGCGGAAAGGAAAGTCTATGTGGATACAGCTAAGAGACAGAGAGATAGAGTCAGTAAATTACATTATATGGATCATGCCAATATCACCGAAATTCCAACCACTAACGGCAATATGCGAGATTTATTCGCATCCTATTCGATTTTACAATGCTCTCTGGCGATATTTCCCGCTATTTTATTATGTTTTTTTTTTGTCACAGGACGCGAATACCGTTTTTGGCTCACACTCTAATGTATATTCGTCACTAATCTTTTGTTGGCGTGTGTGTGTGTGCATGCTTTTTTATTTGCGCTTTAAAAATCCATCGTTCTAGATGTTAGCATCACCATTTTGCTGGTGCTGGAAAACGTGTGAAAACTGTTTATTTTGGACTATCGTCATTTCAATTTCAGTAGTATGGTATACATTTGAGCATTTGTTAATGCTACTAGCGTAGTTGTTGCTGCTTTCAATGTTTTTCGTCATCTTTATTTTTTTTAACGCTTTGAATATATATATATATATATGCGAGATATATATCGCATGCGTGTGTTCTCCCATTTTTTTCCTATTTTAATTTGGACTAAAAGCAAAATCCCCGAAAGGTGGTACAAAGCTACTTCAAACCATACATTATTTATTTGGCAAATGACACGACGGAAAAATGGAGCGAATGTATACATACATTTGTTGTTTTTATTCTGCCAGTTTTTTTTTGTGAAAAAAACATTGTGACCGATTGTGATCATCCGGTATGTTGAAAAAAGAGAAAAAAACTAACTCATACGTCACTTGTATCCTGACGATACACCGTGCTATGAAATAGCCAATGTTATCGATGTATTTTTCACAGTTTAAACATAGCAATTTTGAATTTTCGTCATTTTTACATTTTATTTTAAAATTCAGATCTCGCAATTTTTTTTTAAACAAATCGCATTCCTGCAATTTGTCGCTCTGATCCAATGAATTCGCAATAGAAAGAAGGCAAAAAGTGCGCTTACGACAGACAGTACTTCATGTTCCGTTTTTTTATTTATTCGAATATATATACGAAATATTTGCATATCTATTTTATTTAGCGTTGTTTTATTCGCCAGCACTTTAAGCGGCTCAGGACAAAGGCGCACTAAGCAAAAAAAAAAACTTATGCATCTGGCGGAATCAAAGATTTTCACAGAAAAAAAGCAGCAGTGATAAAAAAAAACAAAATAGCAAAATGAGTAGCGAAAACGGAAAGAAGCCAGAGCCAAACACGGTATAGAGTTGAAACGAAGAAAAAACAGAGATTGAAATAAAAACACAGCTCAAAGTTATTTTATTCTTTGGAGAAGAAATCAAAGTTTTTGAGGATTGTTCGGTGTTTTTTATTGGGTCATCAAAAGTTTCGTTCGTTTCAATCTAAAATAGATTCAATATTTTCCGTTATCATTTGCATGGAACGAAACGAGCTCGCAAGTGATTGACAATATCCATCAAGTGCAATTGAATTGAGAATTTTGTTTTGCCGCTTTCAAACGGTATTAAACAGTTCAAGCGTGAAAATGTGCAAAAAGTATGTAAATTTCAATTCAAATCAGTAGTTATTCCAAAATATGAAAAGAACAAAAGCAACAACACTAGCGCACAAGCAAACCATGTAATATTTGATCGCGACTTTCTTCATTCCCACAGTCGTTTTCTTTTCGTTTCATTTATGTGTTGTTGCTTTTTTTCTTTAAATGAATTTTAGAGATTTCAAAGTTATCAGCGCGTTTGGTTTGTGATCGAACTTTGTTTAAACGACCAATCAAAATCTAGTGATGTGAAAGTTAAAGTTCATGTACTTCAAAATGTGCAATTTGCTCTTTCATATGTTTTTTCGAAAATGTGAATGTAAATTGGGTGGAAAAGCTTCTTCGCACACGTGTACATCACATTGCATCAAGGCACGAGGAAATGGAGATGTGTCAACTCATGTTCTTTTCGTATAGTAGACATGTATGTCGGTGAAACAAAAGAATCGATTTTAGCTAAGACGCGATAAATTCAATCGAGGTGAGACACAAGCAAAAAAAATCACTCTATTTCCATAGCTGAATGTAACAGATGTCAAAAGGTAACCTTGTATGTGGTGGTTGTGTGTGCTCCAATACACCTATTTTTTTCGTAACATATATTTCCTATTGCCAACGCTGTTCTCTCATTTAAAATATATCAGTTTGGCGTTTCCAAACACATTCCAATTTTGGTTTGACTTTAGTTACTGCTTGTGTAAAATAGGTCTGCTGCCAAGAGATAGTGTGAGACAAAGAGTGAGGGGCAGAGAGAGTGAAAGGAGCAATGAAACGAGCGCGGTGACTTTATTCGCAATGAAACACACGCTGTGTACCACTTCAAAGCAATTAGCAATAAATGTCTTCGTTAGCTTGATTTTACTTCAAAAAGCTAGTGGAAGCGATTACGTAAATTACATGTTAAGGCGTGCAAAGGGTTTGCCCCAAGAAACAAAAGTGATATCAGGTTACCCATTTAACTTGCTCATCAGCTGATGCTGTAATGTGGTGTATACTAGAAAGAAGACCGACTGGCAAAGAGATACTGGCATAAATGGCTCCATTCCAATGCAATATTTTGGCTATTGTGTTGCTTCGTACAGCGTGGTGATGTTTCAAAAGTCTTTATTGCTTGCCATTTTCGTAGTTTGTACGACATTGGAATAAAATGTGACGCCAATATGTTTGGGAGGTGTTGCAAAACAGAAAGTCAAACTATGAACCAACAACGAACTGAAGTGATAAAATAAAAAAAGCACACAAACACACACTCGCTCTCTCATTTACACACAAAACGTAAGATGATGAGAAAATAAACGGTAAACTCACACCATGCGCTGTCGTAAATCAAGCCATTCTTAGCAGCTGCAATTTAAAGCACACACACAATGAGCATAGATGTCGAGACTGTTGATCATTAACCAAATGCAGTCAAAACTATTGCGAGCATGTTGAATTCAAGACCCCTGCATTGAAAATGGCGACTCGTTGTGACTCAACTAAAACACCAGATGTTTTATTATTATATTATATTGAAAATTAAGTTGAATTCAGTGTGCAATATAAACGAGCCAAATAGTGGAAAGTTATAAAAAAAGGCAGACAAACATCGAATGAGAGCAAAGCGGAAAAGCGACGGATAGAATGAAGCGAACGCTCCAAACCACTTTGTGTATCAACTTTTTAGTGACTCATTAATAATGAGATAATATACATGAATCAAAACAAAGCTCAATTAAAAACTCAAACTTTGTCTAGTTTTATAATAACATTTGGAAAGAAAGAGAAAAGGATTACATTAAGTATTTTGTGATGTGCATGTATATCATCACATAAACTGCATACTTTGCGATTAGCGCTTTACCAAATGACATTGAACTCAAAAATCCCGCCACGTAATTTATACCAAATGTAACAATTGATCTAAATGAAACGAAAAGAGAGACATGTATAAAAATAAGTAACTCCTTTGCCATTTTCGACAACGTGACATTGTCGTGTATATTAACTGATGAATTCACCCTTGGTTCGGGGTGAAAATTCATTTTCGTCGAACTCAATCGCTTGACTTTATCACCACGAATTGTTTATACCACATTTTATTTGACCCCGGCACAAACAAAAGCAACATTACATATTTCATTGGTAAAACCGAAAGTGAATAAAACTAATCAAACGATGTACGATTTATGCTAGATATATGTGTGTGTATTTGTTACAACATAACATAACACATTATACAAATGTGCTTAGTGCTCACATATTAAGTGAGTTTTTCCACCAACCACTATGCGGTATTCTTTCTACTTTTTCTTTCTCCGCAACGTATTTAATAAGAGCAATACATTCTGTAATTCCACACGAAAATTTACAGTAATGCGTTTTCGATTTCATTCTCTCTTTCTCTCTCTCTCTCTCTCTCTCACTATCTTCTTGCTGCTTTTCCCTCATGACACACCCGGCCAATGTTCATTGACAATAGCATAGATGGATAAATATTGAATTAGGCAAGCAATCAGAGATGCTTCGTTTGTGCGGCGTAAAGCTTTTGTGCAAATTTATATCGAAAAATCGATGTGAAAATAATTTGGTCTCTCTCACACGCAGTGCTTTCGAATAGAATTGTCGCAAATTATACGTATCTTATGTGGCATTGACCAAAAACCGAAAGCTTTTTTTCGGCACACCATACCTTTGTGTCATAAGACTGTTACATCGATATATTACATTGCTTTTTTCACCATAGTTATACAAAATATATAAACAAACACTTTGGTTGCGGTTCACCATACCAACTTTTTCATTACTAATATAATGATAAATGTGCGCGCTTTTTTTTCCTTTCCGTGGCGAACTGTTTGCCATTACATTTTTTTCTTTCTCTCTCTCTCTCTTTCACTCTTTTGACATTGATTTGGAAATATTTTTGTATATTACGACTTTTGCGGTCGAACGTGTGCATTTAATTCGCAATTTTTGATATGGAAGCATGTGCCGTCGTCGCATTATTATGCTATATTGATGTTTTCCAACTAAAATGCCACTTTTATTTGTTTGTTTGGCATGTGTGGGAGCTTGAATGTGTTTTGCCTTCTTTTTTTTCACATCTCAATTTTTCGCCATATTATTCTTTTCGATTCCATCGAATTTCACTTTTATGTGAGAATAATAGATACACACCAAATGAAATGATGTGAAAGTGGTGCAAGAGACGAAAATGAGCCGAATGAAGAAAATTCAATGCCGATGTTTAGCCTTCTACCATGAAATAGAACACAAAATATGCTCACAATGAAAACTTCTATTGCGAAAGTTTTAGCTAACAATCAAGCACAGCATTCACAATCTATATAAAGCAAAGGCAAGACTTCACATGACAACAGCAACAACCATCATCACAACGGAAAAAAAAATATAATCAAACTAGATTATGAGACGAACGTATACACAATATGAATTTATTGAGGTCAAAATTTCCAACTGCATTCAAATTATGCCGACAGAGCACTATAACACACAGCAAGCACAGCAGAAAAAAAATTAATATTCCGAAACCGTGGACAATTCTCGAAGTGGTATTTCATTTTAAAACGGATTGCCATGACAATTTACTGATTCTTCATGAATGAAAAGAATGAGAGAGAGAGAGAGAGAGAGAGAGAGAGAGAGAGAGAGAGAGAGAGCGAGAGAGAGAGAGCAAGAGAAACTTGTTACAAGGGCACAAACAGTAGAAACAAAAATTAAATTATTCGAATTTGAAATGTGTTAGCAAACATACATGAATCAAAACTCATTTCAATTCAACCGTTCCAATTTAGCAACAAATATATACGATGTCAACATTGGCCATTCATTGGTGTATACATATATAATGAACCGGTGTGTGGTTCATCGAAATTTTTTATATTTCATGCGATGATGCTGAATAAAATTGTGGCCAAAAACTAAAAGATTGAACTATTAATTTCATAGCTTAAAAGTGACCGTCTGTTCGTTTCTAGCAACATTGTTTGTATGGGAAAAGTGGGCTGAAATTAAAATTGTCCTGATTTTTTCTAGTTACATCCAACGCAAAAAAAAGATTCCATCAAAATAATAATAATACGGCTATGGAATATGGTGTTTTGTCGAGAATGTTTGTGTGCGTTTTGGTTTGTGTGTCAGTATCAATTTGCATGCATATGTTTATGAATATTTATTTTTCCTCCTGAATTTATACTGGAGAACGACCGTGCCGCCGTTGCCACCAAACCAGTAATTTATGGAATTTTAAATTCACGTATGCAGAACGATGAATTCATAATGTAATGCGCTCAGCTCAGCACAGCAACGCAGATCGCAATATATGCACGTGATAAAAGTTGGTAACGACAAAAGAAAAAGCGATAAATAGAGGGCATGAGAGATTTCAATGAGAGAAAATGTGTGTGTGTGTCGGTTTTAATCTATTTTTCATTTTTCACATGAAGATGTGTGTTTTTGTTAGTATTCTCTGAACAGTGTTCTGGCCCAATGTTATTGATAGCGGGGTGATGAATATAAAAACATTGATATGCATTACATGCTCAACTCTCAATCCATACATGTCTTGCGCTTCGAGACGACTTCACTTTTATTAGGTTGTTCGATTGTTGTTGTTGTTGTTGTGATGTGTGCTCATTTTTCTCACTGTGTGGCCAACCAAATATTTAACTTGTAAAATTGAGCCGTATTGCACCTTACCGGCGGCATTTGAATGAATTTTACATGATGTATTGCAAACACACATTCACAGCTTCAACACGAATTAAAATCGCTTTGATGAGAACAAATAATAATGCAAATGCTCATAAATTTTGCAGTTGTACTCTTACGTGTACACATTTTTAAAGAAAAAACGAAACATGCAAATTCTTATCGCAAAAATGTTATATTGAGAGAAAAAAACGAACTTCAAATAAGCAGATGTTTTTGGTTTATCACTGACAAATGTAAAAACGCCTCTACTGAGCTTTATTACACCATTTACATTGCGTTTTTTTTTGTGTCATTCGACATAGCCGTTGCCGTCTTCATCATGTATATTTACCGCTGACATGTTTGCCGTACTCTTCGTCGTCATCATTATCATGCGTCACATTTTTCTCTACCCGTATCATTAAAATAAGTCACACACATGTAAACAAATGTTGAGGTTGCCAAACGACTCGCAATGAAGGATGAACGAACGAACGTTACAAAAAAAGAGAAAGAAATAGAAAGAAAAAGCACGCGAAAGGAAGTGTAAGTGAGCTTGGATAATGTCACATTAACCACAATCACAACTGGTTCTCATCATTTTGTTCACTGAATGATGCATTTTTGAATGCTCATGATGTCTCGATTTTGCCGCACGCACACACATTATTCTCGGCGAATTTCTACAGTTTGTTTGCTTTGTCTGTGACTTTTTTTTCACCGATTTTTTTTTTTACTTTTTTTTTTGCTCGTCCATATCGTCGTCTTCATTTCCTTCACATCTTTTTTGGGTCATATTTGTAAGAGTTGCAAATGTATCGTTTATAAAATGGGCTATCCATCAAGATGAATCACGTCCACTTATCACATCAGTCGTTCTCTTAACATGTCACAGCACTTTATCGTGCACACTGAACACGGTATCTCTCTCTCTCTCTCTCTCGCTTTCTCGCATGATCCAACCGCTTTTCCTTCGGAAATGAGTACTTAATAAGAAGGATATAACCTTATTTGTATTGCAAGAAGGAAGAGAGAGAGGCAGAGAGATTAATAAGATAGCATGGACAGGCAATAATCATTTAATATGTGAAAATGCCTTTACCCATTTAAGACTATTTCTCATACTCTGTGAGTCTATCTATCTGAATGTGCGACAATCATTTTACTGCGAACGGTTGTAAATCGACAAATTTTGAGCATATATCGAAATCTCTGAGCACTGTGAAATGCGCAAACACACATCGAGAGATACATCGCATTAAAATTTTCAATTTTATTCATAAAATAACGCTTCGAATATAAACCATATAAACCTTTCCATGGTATGGTAATATCAAGTATATTCTTTCGACCATACCATTATTTGCATCTATTCCACTCTTCTCATATATGCAGAGGAATTCATACAAAAATGAAATCCATGCATGAATGTAAATATAATTTCTTAATTCAATTCCAAGAGTTGTCGTCGTCCCAGATATTTACAGATTCCCAAATGGAGGTGTCCTGAAATTGTCAAGAGCATTCACTTCATCTCTCTTTCTCTTTTTCTTTCTCTCTCGCTGTATATTTCTATCTTCATTTCCCTCTTAATATAGCGAAATCATTACAAGCGAGTTTACATTCGCTTATTCATCCATAGATATTATCATTTAGTGAATGAATCGAATATATAGAAAAAAAATTAAATTTTTTTTTTTTGCTAGATATGTACAATATTTGTTGTAGCTCCAAAAGGTTCGCCACATGGAGTTACTGTTGAATTGTTAATATGAGCATTGCATATTTTCAATGAACATTGAATTCGGCTCAACAGATTTTGAATTGAGTACTAAAGCTCTGGCTCTGGCTATAGCATTGACAAAATATACGACTTAAACGAGACGGAGGCGAAGAGAAAAAGGATGGGAGAGAGAAAGTGAGAGGAAACGACATTGAGAGATAAATTCAGAGGCACACCGTCACATTTTCACCGTTCTTTTCAATCCTTTCTCTTCCTTTTTCTGTCGAATGAGAAAAAAAAGAGTCCCTTTTATGCTGATGATTTGATATGATGTAGAATATAATAATCATCGACTTGGAATTGTATGTACGGGTCCAAGCATTCAAGCGCAACTTTGCTATTCTCATCAAAATGCTGGCCGTGTCTTTTGAGCATTTAAGCATGAAATGATTTATATGTGCAAGTTACAGCAACGATTTTTCTCCTCATTCTCAGCCAATATGAATAGTTATAGTTACAATGCTTACATGTGCTTCATTTCCTCTCACTGTTCTTATCCCTTATTGCTCTCTTTTCTCGTTCGTATGTGTGTGTGTGTGTGTGTCATTTGCCATTCACGTCCCGCATCACATCATTTACTAGAAGTGTAGAGAGAATGAGTCGATCAGTACAGTGTTGATTTATGCCAAGTCAGAGCGGGCTCCTTCAAAACACCATACATTGTTCTTTATACACACAAAACAGATGCGAGTTTGAAAGAAGACGGAAAGAAGTAGTCGACGGCGACAGCAAAGTAAACGACAACATCGATATGACGACCGACGATGGTAAATGAAAAGAGAGCATAGCCCAAATGATACCATGTCAAGAAAATATTTTTTTCAAAAAGAATGTGTATTGCGACCAACTGGTCAAATTGAAACGTTTGTGCCACACGAATGACAACAGTTGTAGCAATGGCAATGGACATAAAACAGCACATGTAACATCGACATCACAGGAAATATAATAAATTGAACAAACTACTTACAAATTCTTCAATGCACTGTTTACAAGTAAAATGCCGCGTAAGCGTTAATCACAAGAAATGATTTCATTATGCAATTGTTTTCCGTTTCATTCATTGTCTCTTTTCTTTTTTTTCGATCGCTCTCTCACACACCCACAATCTGTCACATTCTCGTCAAATATTAATTTTACCTTTGTGATGATACCATGTGAAAATGTTCGCGAGTTTCAAAGAGCCATGATGTCCTCATGCTCTAAACAACAGTATAATAGCACATTATATTGTCCACGTTTATGAGGTTCAAAAACGCAATGGCACATCAACATTTTATTGATGTCATAAATAAATAAACCAATAATATCAAATATCGTTCTGTAATAATGTGCATCGTGATTGGATTTGCATCGTCATGAACATTACTACAAATATCCCTATCTTTTTTTCAAATTTATTTTCGTCAATGCAATCCATCGTATAAATTTATGGATTTTTCGAGCATTAACAGCTTTTACTGGATCCGATTGCCATGCTATAAGAAAACCAATTCCTTTCTCTCGATCGTTTAGATTCTCTAGAAGGCGAAAATGTATGTCCAATTTTCTGAATGCTTGGCATCAATCTAGCTAATGATTCATTTTCAAATGAGAGCCAATATCTATTTGTATAGTACAACCATGAATACACAAACAAGAATTATTTTATTTTCATGTACTACATTAACGAATTGTAACCTGGAACGAAACAGTAGCGCAAAAAACGAATGCATTTTCACAAAAAATATTGTGATAAGCATTTTATAGAATTCCATAGAGTGTTCTCGTGTTTCATGGCTCATATTTGGATTATGATAAATGACACTTGGTATTTGGGATATGTTGCTGCATATTCATTAGACGAAACTAACAATTTGTCGTGTGCATCTTTGAAACATTTTACTCTATGTCTCTCTCTCTCTGTGTGTGTGTGTGTGTGCAATACAATTTCACCAATGATAAATTTGAAAACTGAATTCAATCAATGACGACGAAGACATCGGATATAATAGAATGTGCGCTTATTCGCTCACACAAATCTTATACGATGGTTAGAAGTTTTAGAAATTCATAATGCATTCATGACAGGCATCATCGTTTCCGATAAAATGAGCTTCGAAATTATCAAGGACTTGCTGTAATTTTTGTCGCAAAAATGGCAAAACATTTCGTTTTTCTGTACATTCACTTCTATTTACCAAACCCCATCCCCCCCTTTCTCTATCTACTACTTCTCCCTTGCTCTCTCGTTACTCTGTCGCTGTGCAAAGTCAGCCGAAACTCGTTTTATTTCATTTCAATGCAAAATTGTCGAACGCATTCGACAAGTTTTTGGTTGGTTCAATTTTTGTTCATTTTTTTTTTGCAGTCGTTTTCATGCAAATAACGGCATTCTATGAGTTGAGAGTAGAAAACTTATTGAAAACAATAACTGACGTTGAAAATCGCATGCAAGTTTTCAAGCACAAGATGAACATTAAGGATTTCATTTTGCACAGTGTTCAGAATTTGGATAATCCGTACTGAAACGTAACCGCCAAAATGAAAATAGGGAAAATGCCATGCTAGGGGCACATGTCTATTCGTGCATAAATTTTGTAATATGAGAGCCTGAAACCAAAAACAACTTATAAAAATTCTTTTCGGAAAAAAAGCATAAGAATGTATTTTAAATGAAAAAGGCGATAGAAAAAAACTGAGAGTTAAAAGAGCATATACAGAACTGAGAATTAAAACAGAATATAAATTCAGTTAGCGACAAAACAAACAAGCGATATGTTATATTTTGACTCTCAGTTTTTATTCGTCTCATGTTTTTGACGAAAGCAAATATAATATTTATCGGTTCCAAATAAAAAGATATACATTTTCAGTGCTAAAATGAGGCGAATAAAAACTGAGAGTTAAAATACAATATACAGAATTGAGAGTAAAAACAGCAAATCGATATATGCTACTTTTGCTCTCAGTATTCTATGTGTTGTTTTAACTCTCAGTTCTCTATATTCTCGTTTTGTGCTCAATAATTTCTTATGCTCTTTTTCCGAAAAGAATTTTTATAATTTGTTTTGGGTTTCAGGCTCTCATATAATCACGAATATATATTTTATTTTTATTTCAAGATGGTTTAAACTTATTTTCAATAAAAAAAAGTCGGTTCTATTAAGTTTCTACCTTTCGATAGTCTTTCATTTTTCAACATTTTGTATACTAAATTCGAACAATTGGAAAAATTTCGCAACATATTCGAACTGTAAGTAGCCCAATATGTTACACATACCCCAATTTCGATGTTCCGAAAGGGAAAAAGCAACAGAGAAAAGGAGTATCAAAAATGAAAATTGCAAGAATGAAACATAACAATATAACGGGACATCTAAAGCCACCTTCTTATGGCGTTTATTTAAAATGTGCGCTAACCAAAAAAATTCTCTATAATTTTGTATATATTGCAAGCAATGTGTGCACATAGTTTACATGGTTTACATTGAAGTTAATCTGATGCTGAACAAATTTATCGTTCAAAGTTCATGCGCGCACACGCACACACATGCATATACAAGTACCCAAATACAAATCGAAAACTTGAGACAATGCAAAACAGGACAGACAAGACATTGAAAAGAGGAACCAAACGAACCAACGAACGGACAAAAAATAAATAGAGAAACGAGAGCATACAGTGTTCCAACTTTGAATTTTGTATAAATCTTGATATAAAGTATTAGCAGAAATGCATACTGTCACTTCGTTTCAAGTTTTTTTTTTCTCGCTTTCATGTTGCGGGGACGAAAAAGATTCGTTTGCGCGCCAGCCGCAAGTACTCATCAAAAAGCATGAATAAACACCAAGAAGTTGAAGTGACTCCAAGGAAAAAAAACATCCCACATAAATACACATTTGGAGTGAAAAGTTTCTCCGTTATAAGGCAAAATAAAGAGAAAAACTAATAAAAATTGAGAGTTATCGGTGCAGTCGAACACGACGACAATAGTGATGAAAATGCGAATGACATGAATAATATTGCTTTGAATGTGAGAAACGAAGATTTCTTAATGGCATGCCGGCGGCTATTTTAAGAGAAATCATTATTTTTGCTTAGCGCCGATGATAGGAGTGATTGACACAGCATAGCCAAACTTATATGCGTGAACATGATGAGGAAAAGCGAACAAGTCGTGAATTGTCATGATTTTCAATTTAAACATGTTCTTAATCGATTTCTATATATACAAACCACAATAATGCAAATAGCTCGATTTGTGTGTTGGTATTTTTGGGAAATTTTTTAGTTCTTCGCTTTTATATCGAAAAGGAATAACACTTGAAAAAATAATTCGATTATTTTCAGAAGCAAATTGAATCAATGCACAAAATCTAGGTTTCCATCTCTCTCTCTCTCTCTCTCTCTCTCTCTCTCTCTCTCTCTCTCGATGGACTGAGAGTCGCATTAATTTAAAAATGCACGAATATGCAACATTCAGTCTGAGCTCAGCTCAACAATAATTTGTTCGCCCCATGAAAAAACATACTCCATCATAAATGGATGCAGAAATGTGTGAGTGGTGTTTCTACTTTCATTTTTTTACTCTTTGCAAAGATGTCAGTTCTATTATTCGTACTACTTAAAATTCGAACGAATCGCATTTCGAGTGTCGATACGAGTTCGACAATCGTTTTTTGATTGTAATCGAGATGGTTGCTATGGCATATAACTTACTTTAGCTGAATTTGCAGACAATACAAGAGATGCATACACTTTGGATGAATGAAAAGAAGATGAAATAAAAAAAACTTGAAATAAAATCAGAGAGACAAACTTTAAATTCATGTAAACAATATTCATCCAGTCAATAGAATGGTTGAATCGTCGCGAGTGCAAGGAAGTAAAAGCACGAGAGCGCGTCATCTCTCACACACAAGCAAAACGCTCAAGTGAATGGAGATGGGGTGGTTATATCATACAAAATGTTTGTGCATCACATCTTCAAATCTACACCAATTGCAATCAGAATGTGTAAACAAAATGCGACTCTGCCAAATTCAATGTACGGAATTCAGAATGCATGCATCAGCACACTATTCACATGTGAAATTATTTTCATAAAGTTCGCTTCTGCCATAAATACACTCAGCGAAGGAAAACATACCAATCCATGTCTATAAATTGGTATTTCAATACAGCGATATAGTGAGAGAATGAGCATAGAGAGAGAGAGAGAGAGAGAGAGAGAGAGAGAGAAGGTGAAGTGATGAAATTGAAGCGCTGTTGATGCTCAAGTTTAGCTTATTTCTTTTCAAGGTGCTTCTAACTCGGCCTGATTTGTTCAATTTGGGTTTTGATGATGTTGTGCTCGAGATTATTTCTCATTTTTTTTCCAACCGCCATTACCAGCACTGTGTTCGTTGAATATCCGATTTTCGCAAGCGAAACCATCGCAATGAATTTCAGTTTTAAATTGAAAAGGGAGAAAAGAGAGCGTGAAAAAAAACTCTATGGAAAAATTGTTTCAATTTGTACATGGCGCCGTTTACGCTTGACCACAAATAGCTTCTCTTAATGCTTCTCTATTTCGTAAATGCAATGACTGTTACTATAATTGCTAGTAAAACCTCTCGTCTAACAACCAACAACCAACTAAATTTGCTTTTCAAATCGTTGTCCATTTCGAGCTTTGAAATGTCACAGCATCCAAATCACATTTACAACGGTCAAGACCGCTTTTGGTTGGCTTATCCATATTTCAAAGAGCAATGGCGATTCAAATCGAATCAAGAATTAAGCAATGATTTGATTTAAATGTGGACGTACCCTCTTTGATTGTTGTTGTTTTCGTCAATTTTCGAACAAAATTTCCGTTTGTAATACGGGCAAATTGAAGGGAAAAAAATTCAAAATTGAAACAGCATCAACAACCACATACCGATAGAGTGATAAGCACTAAAAACGTGCGCACACAAAAAAATATGATGAAATTGAATCAGATATTCGAAATCGACTCGCTTTCTAGTTTACCATCATGCAAGGCCACATGGATCTCTTTCACGAGCATTTGATTGATGTTCTTTATTGCGATGGAATGTTTTATACCGTATTTCATTTCTCTGTGAGTGAATGTGTTGCGATGCCAATAATATGATCAGATCTAGAAGCAATTTCCAATCACCTTATTTTTGTTTTACGCGCTCTCTTGCTGTCTGTTTCTCACTCCCGAAATACTATGTATATACGTATATTTGATTAGAGTGCTTGAAGTTTCAATGCAACATAAATAAATGACAGCTTCATTGTTGAGCATTAAATAACGGCGAATTAGAGCTCAAATTTAATTTAATTAGGTCGCTTGAGCATCTAAATTATCGTATTTTTGTCGCTCTCATCGAATTCGGTGGATTTTTTTTTGTTTTCTCTCGATATTTTGTTCACCGTTAAAGTGGTTATCGTTGTTGTGCGGCACAATCTACTCTTTTATTCTGATTCTGTCAAATAAGGATGATTTATATACTTGATTTTCTTGATTGAATTACCGAACTGAGCCTAAGTTCAATAGTATGCTGTTGAGTCCAACAGCAGATGAATAGGAACATAATTCCATATAACACACAAAAACCGGAAAGAGAGAGAGAGAGAGAGAGAGAGAGAGAGAGATACTTTCTCCGTCGTTTATGATTCATTTTCTTGTTTTTACGCGAATGTTGTACGTCTATAGGATGGTCTTCTTTTTTTCCTCGCAATCACTCTGTTTTAGTAGCTATTGTTCTTAATTTGAACGGTCAGTGTTCATATCTGGATTCATGCATATATTCTATGTTAAAGAAAAGATAAAATCATGTGAAAAACGTGATTAGAAACGAGAATGGTGTACGCTAGCGAACATTTTCCGCCGACTCTCTCTCTCTCTATTGCAATAAAAACATTTGAATTTCGCTAAATTTCGTTAGATATAATTTACTATTGGCCTCGTCGTATACATTTCAATGACAATATATTTATGTGTCGAAAGAGATTAAATTTAGATGGCTTGAGCATTAAAGTGTTTTTTTGTGTTCTCGTTTTTTTTTTTATTGTCTCTCGGTGTTCACTTAGTCTGGTACTCGGTATGTCACTTGATTTTCTCTCGAAGGTACAAAATCATGTCCTTGATTGCAGCTATTGTTACCGATTACTCTCCTTTAAATCGAAATTGGAAAACTAGATTAGTTTGTCGCCAAGATGAGGTTGACATGGCCGATTCGAGTTGCCACACACACACACACACACCTACGCATCAAAAACGCATCCTCATTCCATTCCCACTCCTCTATCAGTGACGGTGTATTTTCACATTTTACGACGATGTGCCCTCCAAATGCAACATTCAATAGACATCGTATTTTCTTATTCGGCACGTCGGAGGGATTTTTCGTCGAGATTATTGCTCATTTTGCAGTGTGAGCTTTTAGCATGGTACAAAAACGATTGATTTTCGTGCAAATGATTCAGTATTCACAGTCATTATGCCACTTAACAAACGTTAAGTTTTATATGCACGTACATTTCAGCATCATACGTGTTGAAACCAGGGATTTGTTGATTCTCTGGCTCTATTCTTTATCGTCGTCTTCTTCTTCTTCGTTTCTTACCATCACACACGTTTGTTCAAACATTCGACGCAAATGGTGTGTGTGGATCACAGATTCGACTTTGCACGTCGAAAACAACACTCATCAGATGAGGTATTGGGTGAACGGCGGTGTGAAAATGAGCAGAAAAGTAGGGGAAAGAGTGATGAAGAGACGGAAAAAAGGAACATACCACCTCATAGGCATGATTACCACTGAACAAATTATTATCTTTTAACTCAAAAACACTGTCGTGAAAGCATCGAAGCGACCGCACTTGCAAGAGGTCATCAAACGGTGGTAAAATGTATCATTATGTGTGTCTTACGCCTTCAATCAAATTAATGACAACGTGAAAATGACATATATGTTTTAAACACATGCCACACAATACATACATGTTCATATTCACTTTTGATCTCATCATCCTTTCATGAACAACGTTAAATTCAATGAAAAGGTATGTGTTTCCAAAAAAAAGACGCAAATTTTTCGTGTTCACTTTCTTTCTCCGTATTTTTTTGGAATTTCTCTGAATTTTCAATAAAGGGAAAGCTCTCTGAAAGAGCAGTGTAATCATCACTAAGTGAAAAAGCGTATTTGATAAATATTTCACAGGAATGTTTGATCAATTCAACGCACACTCAAAATGCTCGCATCTGATCACATTGTGCTTTTTGCTTTCATTCTTTGTTTACCCAATCAAATGAAAATGATTTGATAAAAAACAATGTTTGTAAAACATGGGCCAAACACTGACGAATTAAATTTTCGGAATGCCAATTTAGCAATGGCAATAATTGAAACGGCGACAACGACACGAACAAAGATAGAAACGATTTTTTTTTTTTGCAAAATGGATCGTTGAACATCCCACTGTTTTATTTCGTTGCTTTGACAAATGATGCTCTTTTGTTTTGCATTTCATTTGAATACGAAATTTGATAACCGAACTTAACGAGAAAATTAAACACCGAGGATGGATGGGTGAGCGCATGTTACAATGCAACCGTTTATTATAATTTTTTCCAGATCCGATTTATCAACTGAACGAAGAAGAACAACAATTGTATATACAGAACTTTTTTTATCAATAACAATACTTGTCAATATACACCAAAAAAAACTGGAAAACGTAACGAAGATAAAATCGAGGTAAACACCTATTGCATAAATGACGCCAATTTTCATGGCAATTCGCCCGAACAGTATTAACTTCATTTGTTCATTGACTGCAAAGACAAAACTACCCATAAATATGCACACACACAAGGATATTGTAATAGCTATGAAATGGTTGACACCAAACTTTGCAATATTCATCTAAAAATGAAATGAAAGCGTTCCCGTGAAACTGGAAGTATATAAAGAAATTGAAAATATGAGAGAGATAGAGAAAAAAATAATATAATAATCAAAACCACGATAGTAACAGGAACCATAGAAGTAGCAATAGCACACCGATAGTACCTGGTTTTATCCACATTTCAACAAAATATTGTGACTCTAAAAATAAACACGCTGCTTAATGTTCATATTTGCTCATGTTTCCAACGGAACCTAATAAATACCTTTTATCTAGACTATTTGAAGAAAGCTTTAAACAACAATCTTTTGAACACAAACGTGCGCACAACAAAATTCCATTATAGAGAAAATTATCAACGGGCTTTCTTTTTTCTTCTTTTTTTTTGCATCATGTGTATGCCTTGAGTCAGACTCAATGTTAGTTTGAAGTTAAATTTTTTTGCAGCAAAACAAGCAAAAAAAAGAGAAATAAAACAGAAAATATACAAAGAGAAAATTATTTTCACAAATCCGGCATTTTGCGATGCGCGCGTTATGTTCGCCCAACATATTTGTTGTTATTCGCATTTGAATTTGCTGGAACCATGATTATAATACCGAGATTGATATTGACAATATATCAGCAAAATATACGAAAGTAAACAACCACAAATACCTTTTTAAACAAAATCAAATACGGCTATTTGAATTGCCCAGCAAAATAGAGAATCATCGATTTTCTTTTGCTATTTGTTATTATTTTTTTTATTTATTTTTTTTTGTGTGTGTTCTACTCGTTTTTCGCTTTGTTGTTTTTACAAAGAAGTAAAATCGTTTGTAAGTGAACCGCATACAATCGCATATTTGGTTACCTTTTTGCTCAAATCTTCTGGTAAAAAAGCGTTCAAATGGGTTTTGATTTGCTTCATGTTGTTCAGCCAATGTAAAAGATAAAAAAAAACGAATATTGCTTGATTTCCTCCAGTGTCGCCGGGTTGTTTGGTTCCATTTTTTTTTCTTTCGAATTTTGCTTTTGCTGACAAGAAAAACGACACGAGTGCTTTGCAACTTTGATTTGTTGGAATTTTCGTTGAAATGTGTAAATAGAATGATAGGAGATTCTATCTCTGGATTAGGCTATTTCACAACGTTCTTCAATGAATCAGAGGTGATTTTGATTGCTTTGTAATAAACACACTGCAACAAGTGGAAAGTTGATTTGTGAAAAGCGAGATGAAGTGACGGGGGAGTCACATTTTCATAGCATCCACCAAATCATTTGGGTCACATTCAAAGACCTAGCACATACCGATTGTTTATATTGTGTTGACAAAACTAAGCCATCGTTCATTCGACCGACACCGTATTTGTAATTACAAAGAAACGCAAGCAACGAGAACCAATCACACACACCAACCAATGGGAAATTAAAATTTTGGACGATTTGAATGTGCAAATGAAGTAACGAAATATGTGCTACACAGTACACACAAACAGAAAATATCTAAACTGTGTTCATAATGAATTTGAATTCAGCTTATTGAGCCCCGAATGCTTTTTTTAAAATTTCATCCGTAAGTCGTCACCAGTTTCCAACCGCAACACCAACAATAATAACAACAGCATAAGCAACATCAGCAGCAGCATCGGAACCAAGTGATGTCAACCAAATATACAAGTGCGAAACTCTGACACATTTACGAGCATCGAATATAGAAATTATACGTGTTGAAAAAACACTGTTGGACTGAAAACAAGTACGGCGTCAAAGAGATACACAGACGTACACCTGAGAATTTTCTCACGTTCAATTTTATTCCACTCCCACTTTCGGTTGTTGAGCGGCTTTTCTAAGTCTGCATACGCACATTTCATAGCATCTTATAGAAGCAATTCGTCCGAATTCATTTGCCTGCAGGCATGTAATTTAACGTTATTCGATTTATGTAAAACTTGACAATTTAGTCTAACCACCATGTTATACTTAAACAAATAGCATTTTTTGAGCCATGTGTATTTCTTATATAAACTATGATAAACCACCAACATCTCTACCACTAACCATAGTACTGCCTATCGTGAATTTTAATATCAAGGGCTGAACTGGGTGCTAGTTTGCTAAAAACAAAAATATTGATGACAAAATATGCGTTATTCCGTCCATAACTCAATAAAAAATACCAGCTCACTGTGTAAATATGCATTTTGAAACTATAATGATGAGGTAACAAATAGAATGTAAAACATTGCCGAAAAGATTTCAAATCATTACATTTAATTTAGATTCCAATGTGAATTGTGTATTCGTGCTTAAGTCGACATTGTCATTTCTCGGTCTCACGCTCATCCTTTTGTTCTATTTTTTCTCTTGTTTCGTCGCCCTTTCCAAAGAAGAATTTCCATTTTGTTTACAACGGTAATTCTTTTTCATTTGTTTACGGTGTAACGCTTCGATATCATATGTAATTTTAAAATGTTCAGCAAATCCAATTTTCCACTTTTTTTATCATAAAAATATTTTGTGAGTTGCGTGTGTGTGTGTGTGGGGGAGAGAAGGGTAGCTTCATGAACACTCCAATTATGTGAATGAGTATGTGAATACTATGCGACACCGTAGACATGTTTTGCGGGCTATTGTAAGTGGTGAACTATGGGATTTTCAGCATAAAAGAGTGTATTTATTCTCGTGAGATACATACATGTGTAGCTTGAAAATGATTGTGCCATTGCTTAGTCAATGGAATACACAAATTTAACAATTGTTTTCAACAGGCTTTGTTTTTAATCTTCTCGGATTTTTTCTCTCTTCTTTGTACATCCACTTCGATTGTGGTCGCGTTTAGATATATAAAACCGATTGTATGTGCAAGCACACAGCATTCATGTTGGAAGCGTGAGCGGTCGGTGTATTTTTGAATTTCATGTTATTGTGTTCATTTAATTCTCTCTCTCTCTCTCTCTCTCTCTCTCTCTCTCTCTCTCTCTCTCTCTCTCTCT
>NW_022197544.1:4496451-4513442 GCF_009176525.2 Contarinia nasturtii
TCTCTCTCTCTCTCTCTCTCTCTCTCTCTCTCTCTCTCTCTCTCTCTTGCCTGTCAATATTTACCGCATTCCGTTTCCATAAAGCAAGGATCTACTTTTTCCTGAACATGATTTGTGTATTTAATGCATTTGCATGTAAATTCCAATCAAAGCATGGATCCATTTTATAACACACATTATCATATGATTGAATCGAGTGTAAACGCAATCAGAATTTAATGACAATGACATCAGTAGTGATTACATCGAGACAACGACAATTGACATGGTTATGAAGCGACATTGATGATTCACCAGCAATCAAAAGTTGTGATGAGTCTGAACTGTCAGCGCATTTGAAGTAATAGAGACAATCAACAATTTGAAAGCTATAAACGGCTTAAATGATTTAAACTTATTTTTCATTAAAAAAAATAAGGCGTATGACAATAATATACACTTCTTATAGAATATTTTTTTTGATTACATTTGTATTGTTGTCTATCGAGTGATATATGCACTGAAACGTTTCTATAATATGTGCTTTAAAATTCGAAATTCAAATCAACCAAGTGAAATGGGTAACTTGACAGAGTTGTTGTTTTAATATGAATGTGCTAAGTGAATGCTTGAAATTAAATTCTTCCGTCGATTCAAAGCGAAGAAATCATATCTGAGTGGCAGCGAACAAATGGATGCGTCGATGAGAGCACACTGAAATAAACACAAACATGCCATTCGTTCGAACTTCATTATGCCGTTTCTTAACACATGAATTATATGTACATAGCAGAAGGCAATACACATAATTATCGCATCGATATTCATCGCATTCACTTAATGTCAAGATATTATCCACATATACAGCATAGCTCTTGACTTAAGTAGTGAAAAACACTCTGAATGAGGAACTTAAGTATTTACTCAAAATATCGAATGATGCACACACACGAACACACACACACGCGCACGCATACTCGAACTTTCGCAAATAAATTAATTCAAGTCGATTGTTTGCAACTACAAAAGTCCTTCATTAGTGAAAATGAAATTGAAGCGACATGTAGTGCGCGACATATTCTTAACAAATGGCCATTCAACAATCATTCTCATTCATAAAATATTATTCAGTGTGATACATTTACACAACATTTGATTGCGCGTCCCATCTCTCACGCCGTCGTTCTTTTTTCTTTGTCATTCTTAACATTGCATTCCAATAATGTTGCTTTGGTTGATGTATTGTGTGTAACAGCAACAGTGCATAGAAAAGCTCAACATTTTCACGGCAAATAGCATTTTGCCGGTATTTTCAGTATGGATTTGAAAGTGTATGTGCTATATGTGCTCAATCGTTTGCAATATTTTGATTGACTTTTCGTCTCTGCATCGTCATTCTTCTTCGTGTTTTTTTCCTCTTTCCCCTCTCTTCAGCACACAATAAAAAAGTTATACCGGGAAAAATGCTTTTATCTATGGATTACAGAAATTGTTGCCGATGATGAACACACCAAAATCAGGTTGCCTTTATTCAAACTTCGGCGATTGGGATCCGAAAAGGTATTTAAGCATACACACACACATCCACTCGTATGCTTAACTATGATTTTCTTTTCACTGTCTCTATTCGTTTATTCTGTATCGCCGAATCGATATTCATAACATTCGATATACATGGAATAGACTTGGCCTCGTAAATCGGCCCCCATCAATCAAAAAGCCAAAGAGTTTTCATTTATTTTACCAAAATGAAAATAAAACATCTGCCGTTCAATATATATATGATGTGTATGTGTGTGATTTTTTTTTTCAAGCATTTTGCTTACTTCCTGAATATACCGTTGTCGTCCCAAATGATTGCATGTTCATAAAAATCTCCCGAATGTGTTATTGTTACACAAGTACGTGATACGCAAGTATATTATATGAGATATGCATATACATGACATGGATGTACAAAAAATACCATTTTTACAGCGGCAATATTGTACGTACGCGTCTATATGTTTGTTTGCCGTATACGAGACACATGTCAATGAATCGGTTTTCGCATAGATTTATTATCAGGCTGCTATCAAATCAAACAACACACAAACACAGAGAGGGAGAGGCGCTCGCTACATTTGCCACTCACAATTATAGTAACGATAGATTGGAAAAGTGTCATTGTGAGGCGGCTCTTTGTAAGCTCATAACAGAGCGAAAAAAATGTATCAGCACATGTGTGAGATACAACTTATATAACAGCAAATATTGTATAACCAAATGCTATGGCTTATAAGCATTCACGGTGAAACATGCTACATCCACACATTGTGCTTTTTTTTCTTCATCTTTTGCATGCCGATCAACTTTTGTCGTCCGTTACGCGAATGTAATAATAGCATTTTTTTTTGTTTATGAATCGGTCTTCAGATTTTTTTCTCTCTCTTCACTTTTTACAACTTCCTCTTTTAAAGCAGAAGCTTTTTCAATTAATTTCTCTATCAGATATTTCTCTATGAAAAATTTAAATGATAAAAAAAAAACAAATACTGACTTGAAAGAAAAGTGGAACAGAGCAAAAGAAAACAAAAATCGGAAAAGAAATTGAGTTTAAGTGCAGAAAAAGAGTTGCATTCGTTGGTGTTTTTCGTCTCTTTTTCGTTGCTCATTCGTATTTGAAACATGAAATAACGTTTTTCACGGGAATAGAAAAAGTAAGAAAAGGAATACCGAAATATGAATGTACAATTTCTTGGGGCGATGTAGTTGCATCCAACACGATAGTTACGGCTGACGACCTCAACGTTTCGAAATGCAATCGAAACGTAAATTTCGAGCAAATAAGTCACATACAACATCATGAAAATCATCTGTTATTGCATGCACATTTTGCTTATTATTTTCCTCGTGCATATTCATAAGAAGCTTTGAATTGAAGTCACATAGCTAATGCTAAAGTGCCAGTATCAAAAACCGAACCAAGCACCATGGAATGTCTTATACGCCAATTCCAACACGATCATTATAACACACATGCACACAAACACAAAACATATTGATGTATGTTGTCGGCAATGATAATGGACTCTTTTGAAGGCTAACATAGATCAAACGGAATATAAATAGGTCTGGTATGTACATTGTACACTGTATGCTCGCAACATAGCATGTCATCATAGATTACAATGGATTTTCAAGGTGTGGAAAAAAATAATAATAATCGTAATAACGGCAAAATAAGAAATATATACACACACACACAATAGAATGAAAACGGGGCACATTTCGTGGCAATATGAGAACTTGCTGATGTGCCATCGTCATTACACTCTAAATCGTTCTCTCTCTTACTTACTCTTTCTCTTCCTCACACCGGTTCCACTACACGTTACCACCATTCAAGACAAACTGAACCACATTGAATGTACTTGATACGCACATATTGAGCGCACACCACTACCGATAATTGTTTGCTTGCTACTTCAAGAAAAAAGCGCACACCAGAGATACATATAAAATAGTCGTATATGTGCGATGTGCTTACCGTCTGTCGGTCGCTTCTGATTCTCATGCATAACAAAACGAAAGCTGGAGAAAAAATATTTATTTCGCCTTAGCTGTGTATGGAGGGAAAAATCAATGGTAAAAAAATCGGACGAAGAAATGAAACACTTTGCTTTCAGCGACTTGTTCTTGTTCACATCACTCTTTCAATTTCACTAATGGTCAAGACTTAAGAGCATATAACAGCAAACATTTCCAAGACTCTAGATACTCTTGACAATTTTCAAGCACCATATAACTATTTCGAGAGCACGTTTTTTTTCGTCTCGCAGATTTTTTTTTTTACTTCAACTTCCTCATTGCATTTTCCATGTTTGAAAATTCAATCAGCCGCACCGAATGAGAAAAAACGAGAAATTTTTTGACGGTGACCGTGGTATGGTTGAAAAATGTTTTCAAATGATAGTGAACAAATAATCGATTAAGTATAAAAAAGTCCAAATATTTACCAAATGTTCACGTTTAAATGCCAATAAGCCTAAGATATTTATTGCCATAGTTCAGAGAGTTCAAGAGTAGCAATGCCAATACAATGAATATAATTCATTGTTGACATCGAGAGTTGTATGTGTGTTTGTGAGTGTGTGCGTGTGGGGCCAGAATGCTATGTCTGCTATGCCAATGAATGTATGCTGTTGCTGAGTTGGGCTGCACAGAACATTTGCTCTGTTTAAAATTCAGCCCGTTTGCAATGCATATTCAGTACCAGCACAACGAATAGTTTTTTTCGGTTTTTCTTCTCAAGTCAATTACACGTAATTTGTAAAAAAAAATGTGCGTAAGCTGAATACTCTATTCCACTATTTAAGACACAATGGTTTTGTTTGCAAGTTTCCACATCACTTTTTGAAAGTGTGTACAACTACATTTTTTCTCTTTTCATTTTTATATATATATAACATCCACAAGTCGCTTAAGTGTTTTAAGTAAACTAGATTGTAGGTACGTTTTATTGAGTTTTATCTACACGTGATCCATTAAGCTGGTTTGTGGTATGAGATAAACAAATGCAGGCATAAGAACGGGGTTGCTTACGCCCATTTGGTCTTCATAGCGCCACAAATCCGTACTTCAATATCTGTCTTCATTGAATGGCTTCAGTGGCATTTTTACCAAAGTGCAGCCCTTATGGTAATGCTCTTTCACTCATCTCTCTCTCTCTCGCTCTTGCATTCTTTCTGTTGTATTTGCGCGTGTTTTTCCTTTCTCCTTTTTTAGATTTTTTTTTTGTTTCTGTTCATCTTCCCCATTTCGTTCTTTTCTTCGTCTAAGTGCTTAGATCCATTCTGTCCAAGGAAAATAATACAGATGGCTCAAGTGTAAATGATTTACATCGTAACAGCGGTAGCTGGAGAAGCAGCATACAAAGCATCCAATATATTCTACAGTTTCTATTTAAATGTTCTCATGCTTCTTACAGGAAATTTATTTCCGCTCTCATTCAGCTCTTATAAACTATACATGGAAACTATCATGAAATTGTAACCGGTCCGCTAGAGTGGAATTCACTCTCTCTCTCTATTCTTTTCTATTAGACACAAACACTTACACAGAGAACCATTGTTTGGCGAACGATGAGACCGATGTATAAATAGGAGATATAAACAGTGAGAAAGTCGATGGATCGCGCGCGTTCATGACAAAATAGATAGTGTGAATCAGAGTTAAACGCGAACCATTCGCATTGGCTCTCTTTCGTTAAAAGTGCAAAAGAAAGCATGACCAAAGTGAACTATATTAAATTAATGCAACGGATGCGAGTAGCATGCCAAGAGTGGTCTTTTCGCATGTTATTTTAATTTGACATTTGCATGAAAATTCTGTCTTTTTGTTCGTTCATCCTATACAAGTGGCAAATTGAATAAATTGAAACGAACGAACGAATGAGCAAGCGAGCGACCGAATGAGCGTGCGATAAAGATGGGTAAATAGAAATGGCAACAGCAAAGAGCAATGTCTTTTCACACACTATCGCCTCCGAAATGAATTGCTTGATGATGAATTATACCAGTTGATTATTATTTTCATTGCTATCTCTTTATCATGTTTAATGAAAACAGCAACGTGCAAAATGGCAACAAAAAAATTCACTTGATTCCATTCATTCGTTTTTTTATATATTTTTCGATCATTTTGATTATTATGGCATTTCTTTTTTAACTTTCTATTTGCAGATAACCACTTTCAATAAGGTGTCCTGTTGCTATGAATAAACATTGGGATTTGACGAAGGATAAATTCAAAAAGATATATTAAAAGCTGATAGATAGAAAATGAATCGATGAATCACTAAACGAACACTTTTGCGTTTGATGTACGAAAATGAAGTGAAGCAACATAATCCTTTCGAATATATATCTTTGAAACGGAGTAAACGACGACCACAACCACCACCAATAGGACGACGAATTCGAGCGATATATTTTTTGTTATCACTCTGGCTCAAAAGTTTTTCGTATTTTGTACGGAAATTCGTAATTGGGAAAAGAATAAAAAGAGATTGAAGAAAAAGAACGGGACAAAATAGAGAAACGACCATTTTCCATTGCTTCCAAAACTACAACACCCAAATCCAAAAGGGAAATAAATAAGAGACACGAAACAAAATATCCGTTCTAATGCCAAATGTAAATAGGAGAAAAATGAAATCAGCCCTTTTGTACCTAGACACACGAACCAGAGGTCCAACAAGCAGATGCTGTCGCATTGTTCATGCAAAAAATTTGGCTTTATCCAGCGCTATTTACACACTGGTGAGTCACACTTTCACTTCGAAAAGAGAATATCTAAACAGAATATTATTCATATATTTTTTATTTTATTTTTTTTTCGTTTAAATTTTGTTTTACTTGCCTTGGATTTCATCGTAAACAAGTCATTGTATTCTAAGTAAACATGTATTCTTAAGTGTTTGTTAGTGAAACGCTTCAGATTTTGCGCGTGCATTAAATGACAAGATAAAGCTTTCAAATTAAATTAAAATGATAGACGTTATGAGATCACACACAAGCACATGACATTCCGGAAGCGATGATGAAAACGGTGGTCACGCTTTTTGCGCACATGTTCACCACTCGCGCTCCATAGTTTTCGTCACCAATTTCAATTTGAATAGAACGACTACCACAGTATAAAATCAAAGCCAAACATGTTCCTGTGTCACACCAAATCATCATTTCACCTGCTTGCTTTCACAGACAGAGAATGATTTTATCTACCTATGTGTCACCGATTTGTTTTTTTATATTCATTTCTCAATGGTTCCATTGAATGAGTGTGATTTTTTTTCAAAGTGAACACTCAAGTGTGAAATTATTTTTGCCCCGATCAATATGTTTTGCGAGCTTGATTTATATGACGCTGAATATGTATTACTCATAACATACGGTATAATATGAAATAATCAAAATTGCATTCGTGTATCTCTCACGATTGAATATGCAAGCAGAGCTATCGAGCAAATATTTTGCAAAAATAACACACATGAATGCTTTTCACTCATCCAAAATACAAGGACAACACAAACGATACACCAACCAGAAACAGTAGAGCGTGTATATGAACGGATGTGTTATGTATATCACATATGTGAGCAGATAGACATACAGAGAGAGAGAGAGAGAGAGAGAGAGAGAAACCAACATAAAATAAATGAGCTCACAATAACGTAAATCTATCAAAATGCCTACATGTGAATCATCCCTGGCTTTTAGTGCCAATTTTATCAGCATCCGAAGTAGTTTTTATCGCCAATTTTATAGTGCCAATTTTATCATGCACTAAAAAGTATCTAACTTCCAAATGACGATTCTTAGTATTCATACACTTTATTGATAAATCATGCAATTCTCGAACTTTGATTCATTCGACAATGCATAAAATGCACCGCTTGGGCAATCTGCATTAACCAAAGATTCATATTCACATTCTTTCTCAATCGTTTCGTGTCATACACAAACAAATGCTATTCATACAGATTAAGACTGTAAATGACCACAGAACAACAAGAAGTAACATGGATATTCGGCACATTAACCGAAAAAAAATTGAATCAAACAATGTGAATGAAAATGTGAAGTTCGATAAAATTCGAAAGATAACTGAAAAAAGACCAACGATGATATAAAAGGTAAAAAAAGGGAATAAATGGTGATGGTGTAAATGGAATAGGTGCTTCGTTTGAGATGGGGTAGAAATTCGATGATGACCGGACCGTATATGTGAGTAAATGTTTTGTAAAACCGAGCACATTAAAGAGGATAGGTAGTCACAGTAAAAAAAAAAAAAACAATGTTGATTATATGTACCATTCACGAACACTGCAATGACTTTATGGCAGAGTTGTGAACGAATCGTTTGTACAATCTGAATGAACTGATTTTTTATCTCGGGATTTTTGATCCACAAGCATTTGACGTACAAAGAACAAAATATTATTTTACAAACAAACCGTACGTATTCATTAGGAAAAATCCGGTTCACCAAAAATTCCTGTTTTTTCATGGAATTTTGCGGAATGTGTGTGTGGCTGTGGAAAACGTGTGTGTGGCTGTCTGCTCAGATTGAATTTTGGATATCCCTGCTTTACGCGATTCAAAAGTATAAACTAGAATATAGTATTACTTTATGCCCGGAATTCATTCGATGTGTTCACATGATATTAGCATACATGCCGATGCAAATATCTCTCTATCTCTGATGGTATTGTAAGGTCCGTTTGTATGAGAATTGTCCATGGGTGTATGTAGATTATATTATTTTTCAGGTCCAATAAGACATGAATTTTTCAACTGATATCGTTTAAACAGAGACTGTGTCCCATTACTTTGTTTATCTTTTCAACTGCTTGGTCACTTCAATGTGTGGCGAGAACATACAATGACAGTTAGACCGAATGAGTAAACCAAAGTGGGCGACATCATTCGATCTTTATGTACAGGTTTATTTGATCAATCTTTGTGTAAATGTTATACATGACCAATACTAATTTACATTCTTTCAACAAACGAAACTTTCAACCAGTTTGTGTATAAGCGCCATAGACACATTTACCATGCACACATACACTGTCTGCTCGTTCGTTTTGCAGTCTCTGCATCGTTATTTGCTGATGTATTTTTTTTCCTTGTTGTTTTGTTTCGGATCGCCATTTACTTTTTTCCTTTTTTTTTTCTTTGCATTAATTTATGTATTTTTTCCTCTCTACATCCTTTATTTGAATGCACATCAAATAGAGGAGAAGAAGAAGAAGAATAACGGATGGTTACCGAAGCTTTCAATGATTGCGAACGATGTAATGTTGCTATGGCTGGCTTCTGGGGCCATACAGTCAGTTGTGCCATTGCTGTTGTTATTTGTTGACATAACCACATCCTCAGAAAAGCGTAAACATATACCCATCCGTACCACATATGTGTCTGTGTATCATAAAACCGGACAGTCGGAATCAAGTAGCCATAGTGCTGTCGTCAATTTTAAGCTTTTTGAGCAAATGGAAAATAGCCATCGTTGTATATTTTCATTCCCTTTCGCTTTTTTCATTCATTTACTCTCGCTCTCTTTTTCCTCTGTTGAACCCTTATATTGAATGCTTTTCAATGTTACTTATTCGCTTCATTCACTTGCTTAGTAATCGATTTTCGAGAGAAGAGACGTGGACAAAGAATAAAATGAAAAATACACATCACCATTCAACGGAATGGAATGGAAAAGGCAATAGCGAAATGTTGAAGAAAAAAAAAACAAATCCCAGAGAACGAGACACACACACACACACAGAGTGAGACAGAGTGCATGAAACAGTTTTCAGTCTTTAGATAAATTGAAAAACACATAAATGTAGGTTTTGTGTGAAAGAGAGAGTTTCATTCTCGATTCCATTTTTTCTTTTTCATGTGTTTGTTTGATCGTTTGTTTGTATGAATTGCAAACAATTATTAGTACTTGAATGCGTGCATTTGGGGGCAAAAAACATGAAAAGGAATTTTGCGACCATCTCAATGTCGCACATCACATGAAAAAAGTATACATGTGTATGTGTTTGGGAAATTGTTCGTAATATCAATTAATTTTTTATTGTGTCAGTCGATGTGTTATGTGCATGAGTGTGCTACACATGTTTTGCACGCTGAAATTGTCAGTAATGGTTTTTGTGGCAACATCTATCACCGCTATCTAGTATCTATGCACTATTGCCACTGAGCGCTGACACGAACGAATCGATGGGTTACAAAAAAAAGCAAGAAAAACCCTTTACTCAAAGATAGATCCGATTTATTGCAACTATTTTTCAGCTGGTGTATGTAAAACACACAAATTTACAGCCCACAAGTAGGTGACACAGTGTCAACCCGCAAATTATTTTACGACTATAATAAGCGCTCCGAAAAAAAACACACATACACACGCGTTGGCGCCGCTGACAAGCGCGTACCAACGATAAAATCCCGCAAACATGCATATTTGTGGTAATTTCAGCAACGGCGGAACTTTTTGTGTTTTTTGTTGACAACGCATATTTGATACAAATCCACAAAATTTTATTCTATATTTTTGAGTGCTCGGCAAGAATTATGTTTGACAAGTGAACTATCATTACTGTTGTGTGATTTTTTTTATCCTCAATAGAGTAACCATTTCGCATTCTCAACAAAACTATAAATTGAAAAAGAGACGGGGAGACGCAGAGAGATAGAAACAGCAAACAAAGCAAAAAAGTGTGCTATTTGCCACGGAAAATACACAGCAAATATTTTCATGAGAAAATGTTTGTGAAAGTTGAGCTCATGATGATAAACATATAGCGTGCCACTATGATAAAAGCATAGCAGAAAAACCACTGATATTTTATTAGTCTCGCCATACGATACGAACTTTTTCGACATGACGACATTTTTCAAGCATTGAAGTGATAAACTATCTCCTTTTCTGATTCACACAAAGGCAAGAAGACAACAACAAAATCGCCACCATTGTCCTTCTATCACTTTTCATCGACACATCCAAAATGCACAAACTTTGTATCAATTTGAATGAGACTAATGAAGAGATAATATCCAATAAGTCGTCACAAATACAATTCGATTTTTCAACAGACAAAATATGACAATGCTTAAAATTTCCGAATAACACAAACTCTAATGATACACAAATGAAATCGAAACAAAATTATTTTCTCTTCTTATTACGTTTCGTTTATTTTTTCGAACTTTTTTTTTTCTGTGGTGGTTCGGGAACCAAGAGAACGAACTCTCTTTTTTCATATTTTTATTGCTATCCATTTCGTTGATATTTTTTTTTCTTTTCTTCGTTGATATTATTTAACGTTTTCATTTTTGTATTTTCAATTTTTCAGAATATATCGATTTTCGTTGTTTTGGTGTACGCTTGGCGAATCAGCATGAACATGAAGAAAACCAATGAATTGGGCGATGTCTATTACGGTAAGTTGATAGAAAACTTTTGCTTAAATAATATTCTCGTGCTTTTAAGTTCGTAAACATATGAAACAGAGGACAAAAACAGAACATGAAAAAATTAAAGCAATTTGTTTCCATATTTTTTTGTTATTCATTTCTGAATAGAACTTTTTTTGTGCCCAAGAATTTATAATTGCTTTCTATACACACAAAACTTTCCTATTCAATGCTTTATCGCCATAAATAAAGTTTTTATCTCAAATAACGATGAATTTTGTGCGAATTTTTTGTCATTTTCATTTCAGGTGTTCAAGTGGCATATTTTATCATAATTGGCACACAATTATCTATGATTGTTCTAAGCATTGCGCTTATTTATGGAATATATCGGGTAAGTAGTTTTGACTGTTACTTTTAACTGATGCAACATCAGCCGATAAGCCAATGTTGCTGGTGGTTTTTGTTGAGTTAAATAACTGGTTTTTGCTATTTTATAAAAGCTTTAATTTTCAATAGAACCAATTTCCCACCTCATTTTCTCATTTTCCACCAAACTGTTTTCAACGAATACAAAACTATTTTGATTGAATATAAGTCCATGTATTGTTCACTTAATGGCACAAAATTCATTTATTTTAATTAGTAATTTCCGTTAAAACATGAAAAATGTTCGGAAATAGGGCCGATAAATACATATACCGTTAACGGATTTCCCATTTTCTCACACATTTCGCTGAGAAGGAAGCGAGCGAGAGAGAGAGTGAGAGAGAAGTACACAATTCTATTAGTGAAAATCACTTGCACATCATTAAATGGGCGTGCATTTTCATTCGAATACAAGAAAATGATTTCCGAAAGACTTTACTCCGTAAACATTTCACCGATCCTATAATCCGTGCACATAATTTATGGGCTTGTTTACACCACCATTGTATTTGATATAAAAGATCACATACAACCTCAATGCCACCGACATTGAATGCGTAAAAAATATATGTGTAAATTAATGCGTGTGTGTGTAGTTTGATTTGGCGTTTGGATAACATGAATAAATTCACATACACCAAGTCACATTTTGCTTTGAATGGTAGAGAGAGGGGGAGGGGACAATGAAACATGGAACAAATTAAAAGAATTAATATGCATGGAAAATAATATGAACGCTTAATTATTTATATTCAATGAATTTGCTATTAGGAAAGCTGGGAAATTTATTTTTCAAAATTCGGGGATTTTGCTGAAATATTTACAAAATAACATGCCACAATGAATTGTTTAAATAATAACATGGGGCCATACACGGAACTCTAGTGCAGCTAGTATTTCCAGTGCTTGAAGTTGGCTCTCAGTAGTTTATTTTACAAAACAAAGCTTGGACATGGTCAACTATAATCTTATTAAAAAAAAAGTTGTTAAAAAAAATTGAATTTTATTTCTTTCTTAATGTTTTGACTTCGTTTGTGACGTCATTCTTGTGCTAGTTTCTCTAATATTCACGTTGCGTGTACGGCCCCATGTATAATTTTCATGTCATTTGTAGATGAAAGGAAAATATATGGCTCATGTTGTGTGTACATGTACAATGTGCACATTTACATAATTTCAAAGTAATATTTTTCAAGCATCTGCACACATAAAATATAATTGCTAAAAATTATCGTAAATAAAAATAGCTTGAGGGTGGCTTGCATTGTCGATTTCGATAGACACCATTTTGAACAAAATAAATTGTTGATGATTAATTTTAAGCTTAATAATTTTGGTTCTTTGAATCCAAATAATCCAAAAATTCAAAGAAATACCACATTTTGATGATATTCAGAAATTCTTTTTTATATTTGGTATGTATGAGCCACCCACGCTACCAACGTGGTTATTTTTCTCTTTTCTCCCTATTGATAGTCTGGATATCATTAACTATTATGGTTTAGATGTAATGACATTGGATTATGTGTAACAATTTGCATTGAGTTGGATGTTGAAAGCCAACAAATAAACGAGAATCTGAATTATGAAAAAGCTTTTTAGGTTAATATCATTTATGTGTTATTTTACAGTTATAACACGTGTTTATGTGAAACGTATCACTTGAGATTAAAAATGTATGTTATCTAAATGAAAATGTATGGAAACCGTTCGAAAGCGAAGGGAAGAATGTGAAATGTTAATAGTGGCGGCAAAATAGAGAGACACATTGAATGAGTCTTTTTTCTCATTATAGGTGAAAGGTTGCAATTTTGTTCGTTCTTCATTCATTCGAAAACAATGCGAAACGATGCGTACGTGTTGATCCTTTGAAACATTTATATGCGGTCTACAATAGAATGAATACATTTCTATGCTATTCGAAAAGGCTTTTTTTATTTGACTTTCATACTGAACCTCCTTCGTTGTCGCAATCATTCACTTTTCACAAAATGCATTGACAAAAATAGTATTCGACGAATTTCGTTAATAAGATTTTCAATTTCTCTTTTCGGGCATTCCATTTATTTCAATCACCAATTAATCCCATGAACAATAGCATTTCAATGATATAAGGACCGTTATTTACGAAACACAATGTACAACGGAAAAACAGACAGAAAGAGGGGGCGCAGGTCATAAAGAGCGATCTTATGCGGAGGAATGGGTAATTGCCGGTTGTTAGAGACAAATGGAATAAGAAATGATTTCTTTCTTTATTTTGTGTGCACATACACACACACACAATTCTTTTTTCATTCCAATTATGATCCAATTGTTCATTCACTGGCATTTTCCATATCGGGCTAAATAACTAATCAAAAGAAATGAACCAAATTCACTTGCTTTCAACGATACAACGATTCAATATGCGTTGTCTCGGTCTTTCTCTGATTTCATTTTTTTTTCATTCTAGCTGTCTGTTTCGAGAGTATCTTTCGACAATATTGGGCCAGTAAATAAAATTACGAAATACATTTATTATGAGATCTGTGTGTGTGTGTGTGTGTGTTTTATTTTTTACTTTTTTGATCGTTCACTTTATCGCCCGAAACATTTGATTTCGATTACTTAGAAGATTTCGTGACTCTGAGTAATAATTTTGTTTTAAAGAGAAAAAAATGACAATACCAGCGATAGAAGCTTGGACAAACAACGAAACCGTAGACAAACGTATCATGTTTTTGTTCATCGTGGCTAAAACAATTCATGTTGTCAACGACACAACACTTGAATCAACATTTGCCAGCTTAATAAGGATGCTAAAACACTTAAAAGAAAGAAGAACTTAAGGTTTCATCAGTGTGTTAAAACGTTATTTTCAGTTCCGTTATTTTTTTTTCTCATATTTCTGCACATTTTACGTTTGAATTTCATCGAATATTCATCCAAGACCGCAATGTTTTTTACCCACTTAAGTCAATGCCAACTTTACTTCAACTGTGGTCTCTCCGAGTTACAAAGAAGAAATAAAAAAGAAAAAGAAATTCCTTGTACTCTTTCATCAAATTCGACATCAGAAGAAGGAGAAGAAAAAATGCGCTAAAATGATATCAAAATAGAATGTTCAGCAAAAGTTTTAAATTTCATGAAGACAAATTTTCCCTTTCTCGACCTCGTACTCGTTTAGATGTTATCTTCACATACAACACAGTGGTAAAACGGTTCTTTAGTAGTAGTTTTTTTTACTCGCTCTCCTTCTCTGACTCTCGTTCGTTCGTTTTCACTTTCCATGTAGAAGATCAGAAAAAAATGCACACTAAGTTCCTTTTTTGCCGGTAGCTTACCACTTTGCCATGGCTAGCAATAAAACTTAGAATGGCTACAACAACAACAAAAAAAAACATAGAGAAAAAAAACTTTAATAGGTTTATTACGCGAACAAGTGTACATTGTGTACGAAGAGTATTATTTCTGATTTGCATTATCCATTGTGTAGATATGCGATGGCGAAATACTTCGGGCTTGTAGAGTAGCTGCGTGGATTTTTCTACACTTTTTTTTGTGCCTGATAGCAAGAAAAACGAATACGAAATAGTACACAATTTTCTTGTACAGTTATGCGTGTACTGGTTGGGGTATATGAGGCGAGAAAAAACACTCAACTCGAACACTGAAACACAACGACAACATGCAAGAGACAACCAATCGAAGACAAAAAAAAAACATAATATATAGAAGAAATCATAGCTACATCTCATACTCGAGCGCTTGAAATATGTGCGTGCGTGTGTTTATCGAAAGCTGGTGCGCTTACAGCATTCGGTACTTTGTAGTAGTTGTATTGGGACGATGGATGCCTTATCTCAACTAAAGCAAATGTTATTTTCTTTTTAACGCTGTCCAAATGTGAAACATTAAGCGCTGAAATGACTTTTTATTTGTTCATCGCATTCATTTCATTTTGTTGGCAGATTTTGAAAACAATCTTCATTGCATATCGTGTATGTTGTGCTGAATTGGAATGTGAATCTGAGTTTTTCGGTATTATTTTCATTAATGTTGATGCCGAGACAGAAAAAAAAGAATGCATGTTTTTGCACACAACACAAAATTCGTTGGAATTTTTATTGTTATTATTATTATTATTTATATTGTATTTGGCATATGCATTTGCATTTTATGTGTGCTTTGGAAAATGTGCCGAGAGAAAATGTGTACCATATGTGCTTAGCGTATATAGTGTGTGTGTGAGTACATGGGACGTTTTAAATTTAAAGCTTTAATAACAGTAAATTCACGCAGTCGCTCACCGCAAAAAGAATGTAATATGATTTTTAATTACAAAACAATAACACTTCACATATATTAAATGCGGTAAATGACTTGAAAAATAACTTAATCATTTTATGGGCAGTACGTGCATTCACGCTCTATAATCGAATGTGTGACGGTATGATGAACAATGTTGGCCGAGCAGTATTGTTCAAAGATGCCGAAAAAAGATTGTTTGTGTAATTTTTGATTTGGGTCTTTTAATGTTGATATTTTTTTTTGCATTGTCAATGGATATCTATATCGTTCGACATGCTTTTCTAAATGTATGTGTGTGTGTGTGTGTGTGTGTGTGTGTGTGTGTGTGTGTGTGTGTTCGTGCGTATATGAAATGTGAAAAGTGCATATTCATATATTTTATTTGTTTACTGTTCTTATTGGTTCGAATAAAATGGGATGATCTGAATCGTGGCATCTATTTTTCGTATATTTTGGTTGTGTGTCGACATTCAAAAGCAATTATTTGCAAAGGTTTTGCTTGCGTCAAATAAAACGTGTCTGAACGCGATAAGACTTTTAAATGAATCAATACACAAACCGAACCGAAATGGTGTGTACATTTGGCAAAGAGACTAAGAGACAATTCTCTTTTCTGCTGGGTAAACTTCTTGACAAACGAAGCTTATCATTCATTTGGAGCAAAGATCTTTCTCATTGACATCGGCACGATATGGTGGCGATATGTACACAACGCCATCTGAATAAAGAATAACACTGATTGCGACATTTTTTTTTTGTGGATAAATTTTCGTTCGTTTTCAATTCACATCTCGAACTATAATTGTTGCAATCATTCGATTTTAATTGCGTCGACTTTTCGGTAATTTTACGAAATAGACTTGCAAAAGCCGCATCAAATGATACAATGTGATGGCTGCTTTTAGATGGCGTTTTTGTTGTCGTCGTCGTCGTCGTCATCGTGACGTTTTCCACTCTAACGATGTGCCTTGTAGCTGGTATAATCGTTTGTGGGTACGTAAAGTGTTGTTCGCAATAAACATTTCTGCCTCATTTAAGGTGATTTATTTTTATATAATTTTAAAAGGCGTCAGCTAGACATTTCATTCCCACAGGTAAACCTCGCATACATTCAATTCAAATAAAATATACAACAATCGAGAACAACAATGACATTGTTCGACGAAAACGTCAATGACTACGACGCTGAAAAAGACAACGACGACAACAACAACAAATCGAAATAAAATTCGTGATTTTGCATACATTTTTCGTCAATGCGTCTTGTCTATCACTCTTACTCTCTCTCTCTCTCTCTCTCTCTCTCTCTCTCTCTCTCTCTCTCTC
>NW_022197544.1:4513452-4606347 GCF_009176525.2 Contarinia nasturtii
TCTCTCTCTCTCTCTCTCTCTCTCTCTCTCTCTCTCTCTCTCTCTCTACCTGTCTCCTTCACATTGTTTGTGCTACTCCAATGGTAATGGTGTCGGTTGGGGTGGTGGTAGCATGGTGCACTCTATTTTGCTTCGGTTTTCATTCCCAATTTAGCACTTTTGTTTGTTATTATTACCACATCTGTGTGTATTTATATCGAACACAAGACAAAATATGCCAATGCGTTTCGTGATCGATAAAAAAGAACGTGAATTGAGATAGACACCATCGAATAAAGCGAACCAAAACACCCGGAGTTAAATTACCGAAAAGAAAGCACACAAATAAAATGAAGCAACAACGATAGCAATCAAACAAACAAAAAATAAAGTGAGAAAAAAAACAAAGAGATAGAGTGAGAGTAAAATAGAGTAAAAAAATAAACAGACAAACTTTAAAAATATCAGAGCACAACATGTAGTGGTGAACGAAAGAATGAGAAAGGAAATGAATGAGAGCGCATCTGGTTTGTTTAGTTCTCGCATTCACCCCGTTTGCCAGTTATTTGGTCGAATGCCGTTGATTTTAAGCTCACTGATTGTTGGCTTACGGTCAGAGCATATACCGAGCATAGATATATATCCGGGATATTTTGTGAGTATCCGATATTTATCGCAGCCACCCATTATAATGGAGTGAAAACAATAAAAGTGAATGTTATAGGTCTAAGTATAAAACCATTTACATTACTACAATCACTATAACAATAACTTCTATTGTTTTTACTCTATTTCAAAGTCTGGCTCCAATGAATATCGGATACTGACAAAATATCCAGGATATATATCTATGCTTAGTATATGCTCTGCTTACGGTACTTTGGTTTCGTATTCAGATTCGTCTTATTACAATAGAGAAACGAAGGAAAATTTGATGTATACTTTTTGCTCAATTTGTTTCCGTGCATCGTCTATTGTCGTCGCATATCTTTGCTGATATGTCTCGTCTAATGTGTGCGTACCTTTTTTTCGGTATTTTTCTTCATACACATCGCTAAATTATGCGCTTCGTCTCTCTACCTCACTCCGAATGAAGTTAATTTTTTTTTTTCATTCATTCATATGCTTTTTTCTGCTCATTTATTTATTCTTTATTTCGCGTTGCTTGAGTATCGGCATTGTTTCATTTGCAACGGCAAACGGCACACACGAAAAAAAAGCAAGCAACTGGCACATTTGTTGTAGTTAATATTATGAGAAAAAATATGCGGATTTTTTCACGAATCACCGTAGACGCGTACAATACACATTTAATAAAGTTTTATAGCCTGATTCTTACATTGATGTATTACGGGCGTGTTAGACAAGTTGGAATTTCAAATTAGTTGTGTATATGTGTTTGCTCCGTCGCTATTTTTTCGCGATCGTTTTTTCTGTTTGTTTCTTCTTTCGTCATTCTGCACTTTTTTCTTTCGTTCATTTGCTTGCGTTGTTCATTCGTTTGAAATTTGCAAACGAAACACAATAACATCTTGCCATTATTTTTGTTCCTTTGGCACTTTCAAACGAACCATATACATGTCTCTATCGTTCCTGTTATATATTTTTAAAAAATTATTTTGAGCTTTTGTAAAATTTTGCCACAGCATTTGCTGTGATATCTTTGATGTCGTCATCAAGCGTCACACAGAGCGGCGCAAATATGGTGGTCGGTTGCGTTACGTTATCTTAAAGCCAACAAGCAGCTTATCTAATAAATATTCGAAAGAAAAAAAAGCGAAAAAAAATTCAACAAGAATTTCGAGTTATCATAAAAATGTTTCGGTATTATTATTTTTTTTTCGCGTTCGTTGTAGTCTTTTGTGTTTGGTTTTGTTCTGTTATTTCGCGTTGGCGAAATATATCGCAAAAGATATATATCTAGGAAGAAGAATCAAGATGATGATGATGATATATGGCCAAATTGCTGGCAAGATGCTTTATATCTTATCAAATTTCTGCAATATCTTTTTTGTTCTTTCACATTCCCTTTCGAATGTGCGTGGCTCATTTGATGAAATCACATTCAAGTTTTGTGTCTTCTTCTCTTCTGTCGTTCTTTGTGTTGTTAAGGAAAAAAATAGATTTTCCACGGAGCAGCTGAATTCATGCCAGCGAATTGAGTTAAATTTTAAAGAAGCTAATGAAAATTTAATGAACTTTGAATTTTCAACCATGAATGAACAGAAAACGTAGAAAATTTGCCAAAAAGTTGAGCAAGATTTCAATTGTTCACTTCTCATTTTTGATCTCACTTTTATATCGAAAACTTTATAGACAATACAAATTTTATGTTTAACATTTCTGTGCTCATCAGTTTTATATTTGCAAAATGCCAACACAAGACACGTGGCAAGACCATGTTCAGTCGTGTGTACGATGTGCTTATCTATAAATGTGCCGATACATGTCACAATACTAATCAGTCACACACTTTTCACTAACTATTATTATCAATATCACTTTTATACATATTATATTCTATTCGTTGTTATTTTTTTCTCTCTCTCTCTCTGTTTTTTTTCTCGATACAGGAAAATTGCGCTTTTGTTGTACTTTGGGTAATTGGTTTTATAACTTTTATGGCCTTAGAAGCTGTAGCAATGGTTTATTCCAACGTGCTCAGGGATCATGTTAATCGCGTAAGTATTAATAAAAAAAAATTCTTCGCATGTACATTTTTCATCTATCCATCCATCATATGTTGAAGAAATATTTAACTAGAGAGATCGTTGACAGCCTCGACTGTTTTCTCGTTTGTTCAAAATATGGTTTTGAAATATGGCGTGTATATATCGTAAATGGCGGTTGATGCTATGCTGTTTTGAAACCAAAAACCACAAGTAACAATGGAGTTGTAAAGTGAAAGCGGCTTAATCAAGGATGAAGAAATCATATATAAAATTTATAAATGGAAAGAAAGAGTAATCGCATGTATTTATTAAATCAAATTCGCTGCACGATTTTAAATCAACGTATAATCATTTTTCGCAACCAAATTTATGGTTATGTTGCCACAACAACATTATTGGCACAGACAAGAGCATGCAAACAACAGCGAAAGAGAGACGCGAGAGAGTTAAATTGATAAAAAAAATAATGGTTTGTTTAACTCTACGCCATGTGACTTCTATAAATAAACATTGTAATTGAATGGCCATCAAACCCGGATCTTCAAAAGCAGATCAAAATTCATAAATGTAAAACTTGGTTCACTTCAACCAAACTTGATGAACTTCAAAAAATCGACATTTGATTCAAATTGATTGAAATATTGATAATGTCATCTTAATCAGAGATAATAGTCATTTGCAGGCTTAATTTAATTTATCCATCTGATAATTAAATCGGTATCGTGTTGATTTAACACAAATTACCCATTGAATATCGGTGTATTTGTAAAAGATGGTTGCCATTGGATATCGGGATGTCATCGTCGTGTCAATATCGAAAATATGTATATTTTATATAATTTTCTTCTCTGTCGCACCAATCAACTCTTTTAATCCGGTTTGTGCATTTTTAAAATGAAATGCACGATAAATTGCTTCTAATCGATTCCGATTCCGTCGAATTTTCAGTTTCGGGCGCAGAAATTCGGTTGGTAGGTTTATTTTGTGGCTTAGAAAAATACGATATTTATGCGTATGCGATATCATTGCGTAAGTGGATTCTAATAGACGAATTAACGCCTTCGCATCGTTAGCGGTTATGCAAAAAGGACAACAAACACAGTTTACATAATTAAAATAGATTATTCACTGACCTATTTATGCATTGAACTGCTTATTAATCGTATTTCAAACGAGTGAAATTGCTTCCTATCGCACGCTTACTTACAATGGCCGTGGTGTAATTATAGTCCAAAATAATGATTTTACTTCGCCACTCGGCGGAAAATGATCACCAAATGGAAAATTGCAGCAGCAAAAGAACGAACAAATATGTGCACATCACAAACACACTTTATCTCTATCTGTCTCTCTCACACACACACACCTGCACCGACCCAGTGTATAATAACTATAAAATATCATCACCTCAATGCCATTTAAATAATTCACCGTTGACCGATTATTTTATTTGTGATTCACCCATGTATCACTCAATATTAACATCCGCATGCCAATTTTATATCGAAATGCATTGATTGGATCGATTTTAATATGCTTTTCTCTTTGATGCGTAAAATTGCAATGATATAACCGGAAAAATGTTGAGCTGTTTATATGTACGGCGCATCACACACTTGAAGTGAATAATGCCGTATGAGCAATAGGACATTTTCTATAACTATATTGTTGAACTCATTAAAAAGCTCACACATCACAAACAGCATTGCAATCAGTAGCATTTACTTAATCTCTTTCTCTCTCATCAATTATTCAATTGAACGATCATACAGCCAATTAAAGTTGAAAGTTGAAACTTTAATTTCAGGGGGTAAAAAGATTGAGCCAATTTTAAAATAACCATATCATTCAAATGTTGATGTGTTGTGGAATAGTAATGAAGTTGTGTCTGGTGATATCGTCTCATAAATTCTAATTGAAAACTATCTTGAATAAAACGTTTACACGACATGGTTATATCGTTTTCAGTTTTCTCTATTCCCTGTTGTGAGATAGTTATAAATACTGTCCTTGTTGTCGTTCACATTTTCTGCATCAACGGTCAAAGTGCATGGCACAATCTCAATGTCACATGTTTGCCGTTTTTTTTATTTTTTTATATGCAAAACCAACATCCATATATACGTATTTATTCATAGCACCAATTACCGTCATCATTAGCCAATAGAATAATCAACAGAATTCATTTATATTTCTTCATCATATGTTAATATATTTTCTCAATGTTTCACCCCATCATCTTGGTATTATTCTAATCATTATTTTCTCTCTCTTTTTGTCTCATTCATTTTCAGCAATTTGACGCAGTTTGTAAAGCGGAAGTGGCACTTTTCATCACGAGAGCTTTTATTAATGTAAGTGACAAGTTGACAAAGTTTCTAGTTAAAGTTGTTTGCATTCATTTTGCGAAAAATATTTTTGCGCCATGAATAGCTTGTGAATTATTTTATTCATATACGTATGCAGGCGAATGGGAAGTGAGAGATAGAGAGAGAGAGAGAGAGTTTTACATTGAATGACATACGACGGGAAAGAAGTAAATTTAACCAAACTTAATTAGAAACAGTTATTAGATTGGTTTCTAACAAATCAAAAGAAATGAATTGCATTCACATTTTATGCCCAACCAGTCAGCCACCCAGCCAATCTCGTGCTGTTGGTTAAGTCGCTGGTTTTAAGTTGTTGTTCTGTTCTTTGAATGTTATTATTCATCGAACAGTGCGGAAGAGAGAGAAAGATAAAGAAAGCAGAAGCATGACTGACGCGTTGTCTCAGTGTGTTTTATATAGACATTATGTTGTGTACGATAAGAGGAGATGAAGTATGTTTTGTGAATTAAATCGTCGAATGATAGACGCAATGTTAAAACAAAAGTGTGCTTCAAACTATAAGAGCGTTGATATGCTTCAGCACGCTTTCTCCAATTAAATCTTCGACAATGCGATTTCACACGTTGATAAGACTGTAATCTAATCTGGTTTGTTGTTGTTGTTTTTTTTCGTTCTGCCACTCTGCCGTGTGTTTTCTTACATAATCTCTCTGTCTATTGGCGGCACAGTTCTCAGTGTCTGAGAGTACATTTTGTTGATTTATTTGAACGATTTTCAAAAGCATTTTCAAGTTTACATTGTCATTTCGATAGACAATTTGATTCAGTACCGTAATTTGATTTAAATTTATATTTCGAAGTGGTTCCTTAAAACCGCGCACTTAATTCCAACATTCGTCTTTCTTTGTGGCGCTCATACCGCCCACAAATAATTGAGCAACATTTTTGGCTGAGCCATTGGTACCGCTTGAGTTGAAGCCCATATATACCGTTTCTGATCCATTTAACCAAAAATGTGCTGACGCCACATGAATAATTGCATGAAACCGCCAAGAAAAACAATTGCAATTCGTTATATATACGCGACGGGCTTTTGGTTCTTTTTATTCGAAATGCTTAAAGGATGACCATTTAGGTAACACAATTGCTTTCACCTTTCGACACCTGGGTAGTTCACGTAAAATCCTTCACGTTACACACTAAGGCTGTTTCCAATTCAATAAGAGACCGTCATCAGACAGACACAGGCAGGGCAAGAGAGAGAGATAGAATTCCCGTTCATCAACTATATGTTGCTATGTAATGGGATGTAATTAAAAAAAATCGCAAACATTTTCTACCTGAGTATTATCTCGCTATTTAAAATCCACAATGAATATATGGAAAAAGAGAGAGAGAGAATGAGCAAACAAACCAATTTTCACAAGCTCATGGTTTTGGACGATGTGTGTTTTTGTAGAAGATATGTAGCTTTCAGCTCATTTCCGCGTGGAAATATGGCTATGGTTCAAAGTACCTATGAGCATAGGACATTTTTTTTGCAAAATAAAATTAAATTCAACGTAAACTCTCGCTCTCAATGGAGCACTGAGGTTTTTATTTATACGTATATAAAAAAACGTATAAGTTTTTTTTATGTAAATATTGTGTGTTCAATTATCCGTTACCACCAAGCACAGAGTATTCTATGGAAAGTGGAGAGCATGTCAAAATAAAAATTAAAGCATATTTTTTTTTCTGCGTAAAGTAGCACCTGTTAAATGTGCTTTTTTTCTCGCTCTCTCTCTCTCTCAAGATTTTTGCGGAGATTTGTTGAAGCATGATAAAAAAAAACCGAGCACTAAAAGCGTCACGAAACAAAATGTATTAGTTTTTCCAAGCGTACGTCTCCTCTTCTAAATGTGTGGATGAGGAAATAAATAAATAAATAAATTATGTAAAAATGAAATGATAAATTAAGTTTATTGTGGCATTTTTGATTGAAGTTCTTTTTTTGTTGTGAACGGAAAGGTTTACATCAAATTCCATGAGGGAAGCGCGTTTTGTTGAACGGAAAGGTGAGAAGCGTGCAAACAGCAAGATTTTTATACGTTCACCTTTTGCCTTTCATTATTATTAGCATACTGGTGTAATTTACTGAGTATCATACCGAAATTCAAAAATTCTATTGCAACAGATGTTTAACACGGAATCTTAATGAAGAGCCCGAGAGACTGGGCGTTAACGAAAATTTTACTCTTATTTCCGTTCTGGCTGTTTTAAATTGATGTTTATTTTTTTTTGCCAGCAAAAAGTCAAGTATTTTGATGGATTTTTGCTGGTGAATTTCCCGTTATGAGTGGGTAAAAAAAAGTGTCGTACAAAATATGCAGCAAAATGTTGATATTAAAAATCGCTTGCTACGTCATTATGATGTAAATTTCGTTTGCGCTTCTGTTCACCGATGTATTCCGAAGCGAAAAAGGGGAAATTTATTCATCGTTTTGATGAAACCCAATTCGCATCAATTTTATGTCTATTTTCTATACACAATGCATCGCTTTGGAAAGGTAGCCAAAACTCATGATAGACTATATGAATTACTCTTCCTCTCGCTTTGCATACACGATAATTGCAATGCTAAATTTAGATAATTGCTTCATCTTTTATAATTCCATTTAAACTGTGTCTTTTATTATTGCTCAAATTCAATTCAATTTTCGGTTTTCTCTTGTTTCTTCCTCTCTTTTGGATGAAATTGGTATAGGTAATTGCCGTATGGGGCGTGTTACGTTTCTATCACAGTGTACGGGCCGGTTTTACATGGAAAGGTCCTGAAGTGATCGAACTTTGATATAATCAGAGTGACTCTGTGGAAGAGTCAAATGATTTATCATTAAATCGTCATTCAACCGAGCACATATTTTGTGGATTTAGCCGACGACGACGAAGTTCTCAGCAAACGAATTTTGAAAACTACTACTATGGAATGGATGAGGGTAGCGATCAAACGACATACAGTGAAGAGGACGATGATTATGATGAGACGATGACGGACGACAATGGCGATGGTAGTGGTGGAGGTGGTGGTGGTGATTGTGAAAGCAGTTTTGCAAATTATGCACCAAAAAGTCAAATGAATGGGCGGCTATCGCGTCGAAATGTTGCAACCCGTTTAGATAGAGTTAGTGAAAATGATAATAATTTCCGTACACGCTCAAAATGGAAGAAGTATCATTATCAAGCTATACCAAGATCAATGCCCATTCAAGAAGAAGACGAAGAAACTGCTGGCCCATCGTCAATAGCACCAACAACATCAGCAACAAATGAAACAAACACCATTCATCCAAACACAACCATATTAGCCATGGACAATGATAGGAATAAGCATGTCATCATTCATGTGAATGAATTTGAATTCGATGGAGACGATGATGACGACGATGATGAACTGTCATTCGACGAAGAGGAAATTTGCTTCGACAAAAAGTCTATATCCGAAAATGATTCGTTACTGGTTGCTTACGATAGCAATTCCATTTCATCTGTGTGACAAATGAATCGAACGTATTTAATATGTTCGCTTAATAAATATTTTCAACGTGAACTCTGGATTCATTTGACTATGCTAAACTGCCAATAAACATTTTCAACAGTGAACCATCTCACAGCTGATCATATCCAGCAAACAGTACCACTAACAAAACAAACCACAAAAGGAAGACAAAAGGTAAAACGAAAGTGAATAAAACACTTGACTAAGCTAAAAACAAAAATGTATATGTATTTAAGTATAAATAAATTTAACACTTTTACAAAGATTCAGACGCGTAGCAAATTCAGGCAGTCGATGATTTTGTCACAAAACAAAAACGCTTTTTCCAAAATCGCTCGGTTATTCATATATTTTGCTTTTGAAATGAACCAATTTTTTCGCTCAAAAAATACGTATGCGTGTGGGTGCGATTTTGGTTTCGATTTAACTGGAATGGCATCAATACATGGTTCATGCACACTCACATTGGAACCATCTATACGATTTTGTAATTCCACTTCAATTTTCAAAACAGTCAATTATGTTCTCTGGGGTGAAATACAAACGATGTTAATTTGAAGCTTCACATTTGCGGCGAAGCACACACTCAATTTTTCGTATTTTCGATACGAGAATGCATGTATGGGTTATATTATTTTTGGAATGAGCCAATGTATCTTGAGAACAATTCAAGTAACAAATGGTCGATAAAAAAAACAGAGGGGTTAGCAAAATAGTTTATACAATTATAATTCATTTTTCTGACAGCATTTCACATTTCAGTTATTTGACTTCTTTTTTTCATCTTTATAATGATAGAATGTGGTAGTTATAACACAGCACCTTCCATCAAATTTAATATGCTCAATTCATTTTGTTATTTTCAGAGGTTTTTAAGTTGAATGTAGGTTACAAACAAAATACATATCACCGAAAATATTCACTGCATTTTCATTTCAAATTTTTATATAAAGCGTCAAGCTTCCGATGTAGAACGAAAGAAAAACACTTCAAAACCAACAGAAACCGTTCATTTATTTAATTAAAGAAAATTGCAACCACAACAAATTTTACGCATCAATATTGTATAAGCCAACTAACATATGCTGCATAAGTTTTGAGAGTAAATTCAGGCGATTATTGCGCTACATAAACAAAATCAAAAGTGTTAACCAATGCACACAGGAGACTTAAAGGCACTCCTACTCTACTATCAAACTTAATTCGACGAAATACATCCATTCGCAATGGTGTACAAATTGGATTTACGAAAAATTGTCTCAAATGGTTTTGGCGAGCTAAGTTCAAAACAAATTCTGCACATGTCTAAAGATGAACCAATCTCTTCGAACCATGTATCGCGTTTTGTGGATTTAATATGAATGTAAAGATTCTACAAAAAACAAAAAGTCCGGTCTTATTCCCAATCTGAGCGCTCAGACCTTTCAAAACTGTCACCAAGTGCCAAAAACCGGGTTGGTCAAGCAAATAGTCATTTTTGAACCAAAACAATAGATTTACGACACGTTACGAAAAATTCCAAAGGGTGTCAAAAATTGGGTGTTTACTTCACCTTATAGCATGTTGCACTGAAAAATTCATCATTTTGGATAGTGAAACATTCATCGCTATATCGAACCATGAATCAAGTGCCAGTGGTTTCTTTTGCATTGATAACGTTAGAGCACTGCCATGTAATGCTAAATACGTTATGCAACATATGAATCGTTGCGGCGAAACAGTAGCTCTTATTTTTCTCCAAATAATACTGCAACATGAAGTTTTTTTCACACGGTTTATTTGTTGTAATACAACAAATAAACTATTCATAAAAAACTTTATGTTGCAGTATTATTTGGAGAAAAATAAGAGCTACTCTTTCGCCGCAACGATTCATATGTTATATAAGAAAGACAAGAGAGACAAAAATACTTTCTTTATTTAAATATAAAAGAAAAATCAAATTTTAATGACATAAAATCAAAACAGTTACTCCGGTTTTGCACCATATCATATAGTTTTTGTGTGGCTGACTGGTGCTGTGTTGTGTATTAATAAATTTCAGTTTTGTATGAATTTTGTAAAGTTGATTTGATCTCTTTTATATGCTTTAAAGACAGAAGTGGCTTTTGCTTTTAAAGAAAATGTATTTTTTTTTGTGGCAGAACACAGATGAAATCGAAAACTGGAAAAATCGAAGTCGAGAATCGAATTATTTTAAATGGAAAATACATCCATGCCAAGATATGCAAGGAATTTTCGATAAAATGTTACAATACATACTTGTTTTTTTTATTCTCTCTGTTTATTTTTTGCATAAATTCAAAAAGGGTCCATTCACCGGATTATTTTTTGCATAACATTGTTATAGCTTTAAAACTAATAATTGCCAGGTTATATACTATGAATACGCGCCAAAAAGCAGTAAGCGGCAAAACGATATCCAATTCCGGAATGGTGTGTTTTGGGAGAGTATTCGGTGTATCGATAACCAAGACTAATACTTTTTTTTGTTGGAAAAACATTCGAATATCATCGAAAATGGTTTTGAATCCCACTCAATTATCTTCATTCTTATCCCGAAACCGACCAGAGTTAGAAGACAGGCATTCATCGGGACTGTGAACACTGATGTATACTGTCCATACATCAGCCGGAAATTGACTATCCATCTAAGATACCCTATTCAATTCCGTAATGTAAAGTATTGATTTTCAACCATCGTTGAATGTAAGACAAAAAAGCCATGGATTATTCTCTCTTCATTTAATTCTGGATTAAAAAGTGTTTCTCCTAAAAAACAATGCAATTAAACTTTCTTATTGGAATCGAAAGGGAGTGGAGACGCCACGTAAAAACAGTTTCCAGTAAACAAACTTGGTCAGTCATCAATTTTTTCCAGTTTATAAATGCATTGTGTGGATAAAATTGTGAAAAGATGGAAAGAAAATCTGCAATTTGTATAGACCGCGATAAGAGAGAACGCAATTTGAATATGCTCGTACAAGTGTCTCTTAAGCATAGAATCCATTGTGTGTGTGTATTGAAGAATTAACCGCAGTTTTTTGTAAGTTTTTTTTTGTAGAAGAGAAAACTTTCAAATACGAGTGCATTCGAAATTTCCAGATGAAGATTGAATGCAATGCCACCGAAAAACTTCTCATTATCTTCAGTTCTCAGTTCTCTTGAGAGAATTGTTGATCTTCTGTATCAACTGTAGCAAATTTTAAGTGTGCGAAAAAGATATTGGTGAATTTTTTTTTTTTTTTTGGTGATTAAATGGCACAATTTTTCTTTTTTAAATGTCTCCTACAATGTAAGTAAATGATCTGATTTATTTTCAACCAATATGGCGCCACCTAGGCCATTCCATACTCAAACCAAACTGATAACCAGTTCAATAACAGTTTTGATACCGATTGTCAGTTTAGCTTATGTATGGAATGGCCTAGATGGCGTCTTCCATATTGGTTGAATATTATAACATTACCAGCATATAGTGTTTCCAAACTTTGGTCTCCTACATAAAGAGCATAGAGAATTTAAATATTGTTTTCTTTTATATCATTGATTACTTGATACAATAAATATTTCCAACAAATCAACAGGAAAACAAGATGTGTAAATGAACATTTTAAGATGGAAGGAGTCTTCATAGTTCAATTTTATTTATTTAACCACTGCTTTATTTAAAAAATACCAAATCAGCACAAGTATGAGCCAATGCTATAACGCGTGCTACATTCGGCTTTGTATGTGAAATGAAATGGAACATTAAATAGAAGATGACATAAAACCAAAAACAAAAAAAAAAAAGAATAATTTTTTTAAGAAAAATGTATACTAAAGGAGTTTATTTTTTCGTTTGTTAAAAGAATATATCGACAGATACGTAAGATGGTTATGAGGCAATTGCAAGCAAAAGATTCCATTTCAAATGGATTTTGAAGAAATGATAAACAATTGATAATTAGATGAAAAAACAATGAAATTATATATGTACTTATAATGTTGTATTTGTATTTATGAAAGAAAAATTAAGACACAAAATAGCCGAAAACGATTTATTTGAAATAAAGATTCTGTGTAAATGACGACAGTATGTTTATTTATTTAACAGTCTTGGGAAGACAAGAGATAACATTTCTTCTGTACGCACACCGTGCTGCATTCTGATGAAGAGTACGATCTGGAAACTGAAAACCGTTCAGTGATTTATTTCATTAAACCGAAGATTTGTAATTGCCCATTTCAGCAATTACATGAAATTAAGCTTTATTTTTATGTGATAAAATTTGGCGTTCGCAATACTATCATTGTAATTCAAAGTAAGTAACATGAGCCATACTACACTTGACGCAACAACTTTCGAACAGAAGTTTTTGCGCGAATGTCCTGAATGTACACTATATACAACAAGCGCGCCGAGCATGGCAAAAGGAATCATAATGAAAATTCGAGTGTCTGTCGATTGGATCTGCTTGTGGAAAGGACGTGCTGTGAATTCATAAACAACATTGCGTTAAATCAATTATTGTTTCATCATTAATTGAACGTGTCGCTCGTTTCAGTGCGTGTATTCTTTGGCGCATCAATTTAGGCCGATATCTGGTATCGCATATAAATGACGTGTATTGCTTTTAATTTTTATTACGCGGATAGTCGATATTTTTCAACGAAAATTTATGCTACAAATTCGCGTTCGTGCGCTACAAAACATCCACATTGCTTAATTAAAATTTATACTGTTGATTCGTCGTAACCGAGGGTGGAGAAAAGTTAATTTTCGGGAATCGGTGCTTTCAAACGAAACAGAAAAGACAAGAGCTGGTGAGCGCAATACATTGTTTATGAAATTAAATAATAAGATGTTAAAACGAAATTCCATTTCCCGGGGACATTCACCAACCCAGCACGTTTCAATTTCTAATTATAAAATGCGCATCGTATCGCGTTGAATATTTTTTTAATGATACTGATATTTGATTTAATTGCACAATCAAAACACTTGTCCATACCTAGATAATGAAGCGAACAATTAAAAAAATGAAACAACAACAATGCTGTACCATTTCAAGCAGCGTAAGATTGAGAACAGATTGTCCAATGTATTTCAAGTCAATATTCAAATTTTTGGAGTGGATATGGAAAAAGAAAATTGTACGACCCAAATGGAAATTCTAAATGAATACCGAAATTCCATCGTAGTTCGCTTTTGGGTTCATAATTTCGTTAGGTAAGTTTATAAAGGCTGATGAAATTGACGTTAATGGTGCGAGTAACGAATGAAAATATAACCCATCAACATTCAACGTTTAGCGAGCATACAGTAAAACAACGAAATTTGAGCAGGCAGAATGAAAAAAAAATGGAAACAAAATACAAAAAAATATGTAGAGAATAAGGGGGAAGTTTGCTTCGTCGATTTTTTATCGTGCTTTAATAATAGTTAAACGTGTCTGTGGATGCGAAATTTAAGTGCACATTGAAGTTTCGTCTCATTCACTTTTCGATGAGATAGAATACATGATACAAACGACGAACCAAATTGATCTATATTCTTTCGATGGGAACCCGAATTTTGATAGATTCGATTTTCCCGAGTGAAGAATAAAAGAAAAAAGAGAAGTATTTATTATACGGCATCCACAAAAATTTATGTTAATAGCATTTTTTTGTGTTCCATCCATATCTCGTTTCGGATGGTTTAGTGGTTCTGAATTGGATGTGATGATTTTCATATTTTGTTTTCACTTTTATTGTACGCATTCGAACTTATTGCGTTATGTAAGTATGTTGGCATATCGTACAGCCAAATGCACTCCACTAAAAATAAGTAAGTACAAACGAAAATAAAAGCATTTATATAAGCAAGCGACAGAAATTTTCTGCGAATTTTCATCAATTATTTATAGAAATAGGTTTTAAATTCGTCTATTTGATTACGGAAAATATAAAAAGAGTCTAAATGGTGCCACGAACACTGAAACAATACACTTATGCATGAATAATAAAATACCATTTCCGTCCAAATCTTTTATTTACATTCAACAAACTCCCACCGTATAACTTTCCTCCGTACACCGTATTTTATGTATACTTACATTTATTTATTTATTTATTGTTGTGTGTCGTCCGGTTATCCATCATCCAAAAATAGCTTTGCATAACGCGAGCTCATATTACCGAAATCATGGGAGAGAAATGGTTGCTGCTTAGTACTGGTAAGGTACAATTTCGAAAGAGAATGCAAATGACAGATAAATACATAATTGTATTTGATTGTTTGAAAAAAATTTAATAATATTTATGAAAAGGAAAATCTTTAATCAATTTATGCATGCTAAATGATAAAAGTTCGCAATTATAAACATACTTTTTTTGCTTATCATTTTTTTGATAATTAATTTGATTCATGCGATGGTTAAGAATGGTCCTTTCGGTGATCGTATGTTTCGATGACTGTGATTTATTCAATATTCACAAATTAAAGAAAACAAGAAAAACATTACGCCCTCAACACCGATTTGAAGGGAAAATCGAATCCTTGAGAATAATAAAGACTCGCGCCGACATCAACTGTTTTATTCGTATCTATGCTTCTCGCAGCTAAAATAAAAGGATAGATTTGTAATGTTTTGGTAAAATTTGAGATTACAACTAAATCTCAAACCATACCAAGACATTTTACAACTATCTGTTAAAACAGGCGGCATCGGCGCGAGTTTATATTATTCTCAACCATTCATATGATTTTTAAAACTTAAGGTCAAAAAGTGAATGAATATAAATCTATGTCTGAGAAGGATTTATGTATTTTTTTGGTCAGAGACTTTACGTATCTGATGAGAAATTGATTTTGGTGCTTGTCAAGTTTTGCAGCTTTACTGGAATTTATTCATCAACGTTCACCAGTTAGTCACAATTTCCGACCGAAAAAAGAGTATATAACCTGCGTCTAAGCTATGGAAATGAGCTTAAAGAAAATCCCGCTCATATTTTAACCCATTTTACTTACACAATGGGTGTGAGTTAAAACAAAGTTGAAACAATGCAAAATGTTGAAATTCGGTGATGATGACGTTGAATTTTCATTCTTTACCATAAAACGATGGATTTCATGTGACCTATACGACGGAATGCAACATAAAATTGCCCGCTGACGTAATTTTATTATACCTATGCGTGTTTTAGTACTATAAGAATTCTGGTTTGAGATTGATTTTATAGAGACAACTAAAGCGTAAAAACATGTAATGTATGTATTAAACATTCCTTTTGCTTAAGCACGTGTTTTTCGATTGATTTCAATAAATATCGAACTCACATTTATTATGTGTCCAAGATTTTGTTTGATGACACCAAAATTAAAGTAAGAGTTATCAACACATGGTCTGATTCTGTTGATTAGATACCAGTTATGATTTGAAAATGATGTGTCTCGGCATCCATAATCTGAGTTTTTGAAGTAAAAATCCAAAAAAAATCCAATTTTGGACAAAAAGTACGAAATCTCTATGGAGCCAATATGACGTAGTAGTTCGAAAAAGAGCTTTCGTATTAAATGACGGTGCTGTTAACAGCTATTTTAAAATATAAATGAAACACAACACAATTTATTGGTTGCATATTGTTTCAACTAGTTTTCTCTTTGATTAATCTATGTAATTAATTACTTGAAATTATGTTCCGTTAACTGTACAAAATTGCGGTAAAAAATGATGTTAGAATAAATGAAATCCCAGTCTCCAAAAATTAAGATTTGTGTTGATTTTATTTAATTAAATCGAGGGTGTTTTGTAATGATGAAATGTTACATTAGATAAATCTAAAAAAATACATACAATTAGATTCTCACTTCCATTATCGTTCAATTAGAATATAGTTTTTTTTTATTATTTTGTTCACTTGTGTATTAAATCTAGAAACTAAAACGAATTGTTGAATGATGAGAATTAAAGAAATGTGAGAAAAATGAAACGATGAAAATTGGTTTGTCAAAGCCAGAGAGAGGCAAAGAGGAGAAAGGGGATGAGAGTGAGATAGGAGGGGAGAATGTAATAAAAAATATTTTTTTTGTACACAAATGTATTCCTTGAGTAAATTTTCCGTTGTGTTCGTAAAGAAGGTGTGAAGGAGAGAGACAAAAAACAGTCATGGTGTATGGGTTAAATGCATTTTTATGATGATTAAATTGGACAAAGTGGTTGCAAATATTTTAACCACAAATGTATGTGTTTTCCGTATGAATTATCTACAGGTGAATGACATAATTGTTTCAATATTATTATTCTTTCTTTTTTTTCTTTGCTTCATTGGTAAGATTTGTTTCCTTTTGACAATGGATTACTTTAGTTTGAAAACACACACATTACAACCACCAAATGCCAAAAACACATTACAAGCAATGCCATCACCACTAATAATAAATAACAACAAATCGATCATCGATTTCGCGAGGTAAGCTGACACTTGAATGCATTTAAATCGAAGATTTTCTCATAATGTGTAGAAAATATGGTGGTGTATGGTTGTGTATAGACCTAATCGCATTAATAATAATCCTTTTATATTCATTGCCATGGTCCGGAAAACGAGCACAACGAAAACTCCGTTCACTTGCATCGTGACCACAAAAAAAAAACTAAGCTATTTCTTTTTAAGACAGAAAATGTGAAATAAATTGAATGAATGAAGAAAAAAATAATAAGAACACAAGGGGCATGCGTACGCGCTCACTTTGTAAATTAAATATTTATCTGTTTTAGTTTTAGATTATAATGCCAGAGCGAGAAATCTGCAATCATTAATCATATGAGTTGTTATCAGTTTATCTGTATCTGTGTATGTGTGTTATGTGCAAACTGTACAATTGAATTTTTTACTTAGCAAAAAAACGGGCAATTTAATGCATTCTTATTCATAGTATTACTTCTTTTCTCAAATGCTCTTTTATTTTCATTTTAAATACTCGAACGAATTCGTCATAATCGAATAATTTTTCTTGCTTTTCCTTTTTGTACAACAATAAATATGCATTAAAAATTGTGTGATTGTTTTCTTTTTTTTTCAATAACAGTAAATAAGACATTTGTTTTTTTTTATCGATCATCATCATTATTTGTTGTTCATTTATTTAAAAGTTATTCAATATAAACTTTCGATTTGAAATGGAAACAAACTTCTCCTTAAAAAAACATCACTGTTTGTTTTCTTTTTCTCTCATTCCTTATTGTTATTCTGTTCAATCGTGTTAAGGGCCACACTTAAACACACGCACCTCACATCAATTTTGAGACGATTCTTTTTTTTACAATGCATTTCTTCCATTCCACTCGATTTTTAAACAAAAAAGATTCAAATCGTGGTATAACGATTTGATGCGGTATTATGTGATCTTTAACCACAGCGTGCACATAATACGCGACCTTACATAGTTATATGGCTTCGGGATCGTAAGTTTAGGTATGTGTGTGTGTGTGTGCGTGTGTGTATGGCATTCATTATTACAAATAAAATTAAAGAAAGATCATTATTTTTTGTTTCATTACAATTGAAAATAAAAGTGTATCGCTATGGATTTTCATTAAATTCATTCACAATTTGTGTTTTGTGTGTGTGTATGTGTGTGTGTGTTGATTTACATCAAAATAACCACTCTGCAAGTGTAATCGTTTGATGATTTGATTTTGATCCCGCTACATAATGTTGTTCATCTTATTATACAAGAAACACACAATTTTGATGCACCAATACAATCGTCATGACAAAATGCACCGCACTGCTGACATATAACCATTGCATTTAACGAACAAGCACAATTCGGTGGTGTATTTTCAACACTTAACGCATAATTTTGAAGTGTCGGCTCAACTCTTATGTCACTATATATTATACCTGAAAATAAATGAGATTCGATTGAATATTGGAATGTTTGGATGAAATTTGTGTGGTTTTTGTTTCGATCTGTTGGATATTTACTCTGATTGGTGATTTTTCTGTGGGCAATCGTTTGGGCTGCTGTTGAATTTGTAGCGACTATTTGTTGCACATCCGAAAGAGTAACATTTTGCGGATCAACGTCGACTGATGCTGGTCGCCCGCGTATGCTGATTGGTATAGCACTTGTTCCACCTTGAATCTGTATATGTGCATTATTATTTCGATATTTTTTTGTTACAGAGCCAAACCATTGATTTGGATGGAAATTGTAAATTTTACGCAAACACGTATAACAACACATAAATACGAGGGCCGTAAGGGATGCAAGATAAAATAAATAAAAAAAAAAAACAAAACAAAGGGAAATACAGTAAATGTTGGCATGCAAATTTGAAAGTGCTTTTAGCATGAGTACGAACGCAACCGCTTAGAATCTAAATTTTTGATTATTTTCTACATCATTTTTTTTAACACTTCTTCAATTTCGAATTTTTTTCGATTACGTTCGTACCTATGGTTATAGAGATACTTTCACATTTTTAATGGTAAGATATATTTTTTTTTGAAGAAAAAAGTCGTATTAGCTCAAGGTAAGTGAATACAAATTCAGAGAGGTAAGGTGTAAGAACATTCAAGAAATAAAGTAGAATCAAACTTAAACTGTCAGCAAAAGTTGATTCGAATGATGTATGAAACATGCATGCATTAAGGCAATGGAAAAAAGTGCACCGTTTATCAAAGGACCGAATTTAATTAAAAACTCTTCCTTTTCATGCGGTTGGCTGTTTTCCAACTATCGCCTTGCTTTTGCTGAAGTTCAGATTCAATTAAAAATTGTTTTAATTAAAACGAATCACAATTTCAAATCTAATCACCGATAAATATTCCACACAAAAAGCAAATACCGAAAGCATATTTGGAATTGAAACGAAAACTTACTTGATTCTGTGCCGGTGGTGCGCTTGATGCTCTTGGAGCTGAATGACTACTGCCAGCAATAACACCAGCTCGCTGAACCAGAATATATTGGCCGTTTGGCGCTGAACTTGTGCTTCCACTTGCAACACTGCTTGCACTGCTACTATTCGAATTATCACTGCTGTTCAGAATGTGCTGATATGTGGTTTGCTGTTGTTGTTTCTGTAAACGATATACAATTCATTAGATAGAGATACTTATTGGATACAGACTAATACAAAAAAATCCAACGTTACCTGTTGTTGCTGTTGATTTTGCTGGGCAAACACATGCCGCACTAAAACAGGTGATGGCTGACGTTGAATAAATGTTGTTTTCTTTGGAAATGCAATGCGTGGCGGACCATTTGTTGTCTATTTATTGTTGAATAATAAATGTAATGTGAATATTTTTCTTGAAATTTTAAAATGTTCGACTTCAATATTGATATGATATGGCTCACCTTAAACATAACTTTATTTGTTTTGACGGCTGTTTGTTCGTCGGGCATTTTCTTAACGAATTTTGTGACGGTGGTGCCTTGTGTGGTGGCTGAGCTCGTGATTTGTACATTTTTCGCAAGCATCGATGGAGGCGGTCGTAGTTGTGCTTTCAATTGATGACGATTCGGGCTATTTTGTATAACGGCACGGCATATTTCATAGCTTCGTTCTAAATTGACAGCACCGGGTGGCGGTCGATCGTTTGTTGTACGACTGCCACGTCCACGTTTAGTTGCGGTGGCTATAGCTTTCGTAGCTGCTGTTGTAGCCAGTGTTAATGTTGATGCTGTTGCTACCGCCACTGCTAATCATCGCAAATAAAGAAAAAAATATCGGTTTTTATTGATTGTTACCAAGCAAACATAATATTATCATCACTTACATCCATTGTCTCGTGCATTGAGATTCGCAATTGTTTGTTGAATTGATTGATGTTGCTGTTGCTGTTGCTGCTGCTGTTGTTGTTGTGGTTGCTGTTGTGGTTTGATTTGTTGTTGTTGTAGCTGGTGTGCTGTTATAATTTGTCGTTGCGAAATTGGTATCTGATACCGAGTAGTGGTTTGGACCCTGTATATCAAAGAATTGGTTTTTTTTAATGCGAACCGAATTCATCTTATTTAAATTATTTCCAAAATACAAAAAAATCACTCACTTTTCGCCTTGTTGGATAATGTTCGGTGGAGGCGCCTGCGTCAGTTGTATTTTGTGCGTACGTTGAATTGTTCGTGGTGTTATTGGATTTATTGTATTGCTTATATTCGATTGTGATGATTGTCTTTGTAGTTTTGCTTGCAATTGTGACTGATTCAATGGAATTGTATTGCAATTAAAAACGATGCCTTGCATTTTATTAAGGCTCTGTTGCAGTTGTTGCTGTTGAATGGTCGCCGGTTTGGCAATGGTTGTTTTAACACCATCACGAATTGTGGTAAATGTATTGCCACTTGACGATGCCAATGCAAGTTGAAACGATGAACCGGATTGTTGGCTTTGCGTTTGATGTATTATCGAATTTGGAATGACCATTGTCGGAACACACACCAATGTATGCTGTAATATATCAATGGCAACAAATTAATAATTCAGTTTTGAAAACTTTCAAATAATTGCTTACTTCGAACTGATTATCATTACTCGGATGCACATTTGCAACAGATGAATTCATACTAACAGCAGAAACGGTGGCAATTGTTGGCATCTCATTACTATGATCACTATCGCTGGAATTATTTGAATTACCGCTAATTACTGTACTCGACACTTCCATTTCGGGTGCCATCGATGCATCCATTTCCAATTTCACCTATTTTATTTTTAAACATTTTTAATGGTTTCCGGCGGGGGCTAGTTTTTATTTTGTTACACTTACTTGCTGTGCATTCGTAAGAATCATTGGTTTGTGTTTTGAAATCAGTTGTTGTTGCATCTTTTGATATGTTTGCTGTGAATGTCGTTGATCTGATGTCGACTGTTGCAGTTCCGATAGTTCGGCAGCGGTTGGTTGTATTTGCTACGAATAAAATGATTTGTGGCTTATCCAAACAGTCAATGAAATGAAATTATCTTTTAAATTACCGTATGATCAATCCATTCATTTCCAATAAGCATTTCTTGCATCGGTATTACCTGTTTTCAAAATGGAAATTATCAGTTCTTTTGTGAAAATAGGTCAATATAAAAATGTAAATTCTAACCTCAGTATCCGTTGGATTGACAATCGCCATTGTAACAGGCACATTTCCAGGAACAGTATCAAATGCTGAAAAACCATACAATGACACCAATTAAAGTAATGATAATTTAAAGCGTTTGAAGCAATGATTATTGTTCAAAAACAAATGTATCTTCTGTACCTCCACCATCACTGCTGATTTCACCCGATTCAATCACATAACTTTGTGCATCGTTGAACCTTTCATCAAGATCTAAGCTTTGAATGGTTGGCTCAAGCTCTTCAACATTTGTGTCGGCACTATTTTCACCGCTACTTTCATCACAAATAGTCATGCTGCTTCCGATCATCAAACTATTACCATCGGCACCAGCATCAAGAATATTAGCTTTATTATCGAAATCCCAATGATGCTAAAATACAAATGGCATACATTTTTAAATTTTATTATTTAAACTCAAATCGTGTGTAATACGAAATTTACCTCCGGCGATGATGTCGACTGTTTGTCATCATCATTTATAGTGGTTTCAATGATTTGATTTCCAATCAAACATTGATTTATATCATCTGAAGGCAAATCCAAGTTTTCGGTATCGTCAGCTAAACAAAATGAAATATATAAGTGTTGAAACAACATTGGGCAAAACGTGTCATTAAAACTACCAGAATCAATTCCCAATTCGGCAACATTGTTTACACCCATCGATAGTTCATCAATCGTTATTGGCATTTCGTTACAATCGATATCCAATTGATAATCATAGACGGCATCCGATTGATCTTCAATCAAATCATTAGCATCCTTTTCTATTGGTCCATCTGGATCATCTCGATCATCCTTTAATACACCAAAACAACAAAGAATTGATTAAAAAAACCATCATCAAAAGTAACAAAAAGAAATGAACACCCATTACCGAAATAACAATTATAGACGGCGAATGACGAGGATTCTCTTCAATAATTTCTTCAACACCATCGATCATACTATCTTCAATTGAATCAGTATGTGTGATCAGAACTTGGTCTTCTTCACTGTGAACGAAAACAATTGATTGAAATTAAATGTCCGTTTCGTTAAATTGTTGAGTCTGGATAATTTGTACTTACATTGGATCAATTGGTATTCTTGTATCTATAGTAGGTGCTTTAATGGTTGAGATGGAAATAGAATGTTTTAAATTGTCACTTCTATCAGATCTAGTGAATTTGGGATTCGTCATGGTGTGTGCATGTATACTTATACTAGTTTCAACAGGCTGTTGCTGCAACTAAAAATTCAATGGTCATTGATCAATTCATAAACGTATACATAAATAGAGGTCTTATTTTAAAATGTGAATGTATCTCGTTACCTGCGTTCGCTGTTGAGATTCACGTAACATTGTCAAATTGATCGCAGACATTGTGATGGCATTGGACATTTTCGGCGTTTCATTGCTACTCGAAACGAGCGCAGTGTAATCATTTAATTTGGTCAATTTACTAGCAATATTTTCCGGACTAAATGATCGAGTTGCAGACCGTTTACCAAATGTTGACGTATGATCGGATGATGATGACATTGGAATTAATTCAATATCGGCCGGTATATCGTGTGGTATTGATTTTCCAACGGCATTTTCATCCCTTCGTATAATCTCGATGTCCGGATAATTCGATAATGAACCACTTTCATTACGATTAAATGGCTTATTTATGATTTTATATATTGTTCGATCGCTCGTACTTTCATCACTATCCTTAATTATTTTTGTTCGCGTTGATAACATGTCCGATGTTAGTGAATTTGACAAATTCTGAAAAATTCAATTGATAATTTTATTATTCGATTGATAATTTTGATTTTTATTCAATTTTTGTTTGTACTTTAATATTGGTTAAAGAGTGAATGCTTTCGCTATACCTTTGTAAAGTGTTCCGATTTAATTGTTGTCGTAATTGGCATGATCGTTGGACCAATCACTTTGACCGTTGTGAGTTTTTCTGAATTTTGTATTGAATTCGATGGTTTAACACTGGTTTGACTATGATTCTCGCTAACTTTTATCGAATTATTTAAATTTGATGTCGATGTTGATATTAATGAACGTGTTACAGCACCAATGCGAACTCTCTTTTGTGCTTGTAAAGTATTTGTACCAATAATTGGATAGTTATTTGGATTTTTAACTATGCGACCACTGCTTGTTGTATAATTATTCGACACCGACGTTACTGGAATTTCTTGCGATTGCTGGTTGATAGAATGAAATAATTTTTTATACATCAATATCAAGTTTTTGATTAAAATCAAAATTCAATTTAAAAAGAAATGGCTTCTTTCATTTACGCAAAACCATTATCAATCGTTTTGTATCGAAACGAACTTCAGCCGCTCTTGATTTGCAAACGATAATTGAAAACAAACCTGTTGTGATTCCCGTATCGTTTTGAAACTGATGGTTGTTTTAAGCGAAGGCCGGTCCGAATGTGATTGTTCAACCGTTGAATTGGTTTGTTTATTATCTGTGGAGCTTGTTTGTTGGACTGTTTGGTAGTTGCTGGCTACCGGTCGAGATCGAAGTGTAAGATCATTTTTATTATTTTTCATCTCTGAATTTTTCACCGTTAATTGTGTTGTTGTTGTTGTTGGTGGTGGTGACTGTGGCACTCGTTTAAGCTTAACATCGGTCGGTATCTTATCGAATATTGTCACTGTTTCTTTTGCCGTAGCCGTTGTCTCTGTCACCGACGACGACGACGATGATGACGATGACGATGACGACGTATTATTTGTGGTTGTTGTGGTTTTTGTTGTTGTGACCATTGCATGATTTTTATGTGCCGCACTCGCACTTCGATTCGAGCCAATGCGATTGGTTAATTTTGTTTTGGTACTTTTTGTACCCCAAATTGGTTCAAAATGCTTTAATTTCCATGGATCCAATTTGATTTTCTCCTTTTCGGCTTCGGTACGTAATTTTAGTTGATTTTCAGGTGTAAATTCACCATCGGCTAAACGTTCTTTCCATTCTAAACATGCACGCGTGAAAAATTCATTTGTTAAACTAGACGAGTTCAGTCTTATAGTTTCCGTTTCGTTATCGATCACCGGACGGTCAACGCGCGGCAACAGTTGAACTAATTTATATTGATAAAGCGGTGGTAGAGCGCTAAATGTATCCTTATTCAATAGATCACGTAAATTGAAACTGACCAATATCGAGTCAGGTGTTTCTAAATCAATGCAACCTTCGCGAGTTTGCTCAATTTGAGCCGCTGTTGACATTTTCTTATTTGTTCGACGTCTCGGTTTAATACTAAAGCCGGGAATTGATGCTAACACCTCACGCATGGTTGACGCCTGGTGTTCATCACTTTTTTTGGCTTGTGCCAGCTTTTGTTGTTGTCTCTGTATAAAATGAAAAATGAAAAATACAATTGAAGACGAAACAAAAACATGACATTCATCATACACTTACACTTCCATAAGATTGATTTGAATCTGTAACAGTTGTTGTATGTGAAACATGAGGTGATGTCGATGATCTTATTGTTAACACTTTCCGACTTTTGGTCGGTGTAATATTTATGATTTTCCTAGTTTTGGACGATGTATTCACATCGTCGGCACTTTGTAACATTGTTGCATTTAATGATTGCGAATTGTCATCCAATCCATTACAATGTTCAACCGTACCCAGAGGATCGACCTCTTGCGGTGAGGTCGGTATCACATCACATTCCATGATGGATTTGTTTTTGTTTCGATCCAAATTCTAAAATCAAAAAAATTTACATTTAATTTTATTTTTAAAAACGATTATTTCATCAAATAAAATCAGTGACATGAAAAATAACCATATGTCGAAAATGATCTGCACGGATACAACGTGTGTGTTTGTAGTTGTCCTCAATTTTTATGCTATTTTGGCAACGATGCGTTTTGCAATGATTTTTATTTTATTTTTAAATTAAATTTCGCCAAAGGAAAGTTTTTTCTTCATTTAAAATCTCAAATCCAATTCAAAAATCACAGTAAATTTGAAATTTATTCTAACATTTCTCTGTCATTGTTTATAAAGAAAGGATTCTTGCATTCGTTTCTTAAATTGGCGTAAATTTCATTCGTTAATTGTAAAATGTTCAATAAATTATACACAGAAAAATTGTGTGTAGGTTCCTAAACCGAACACAAATTACAAATCGTTGGCAGTCATTGCTGCCTTGCTATTTCGATGCGAAACAATTGACTTTCATAAATTTCTATGTGAATTGTCATTATTTTATACTATTTCTCGTTCTCAATTAGTTGCTTTAAAAAAAGCATAACAATATACCAGACTTTGAATCGAATTGCATCATAATTCCGCCCTCTTTTTTTAAACCGATTTTATTTATTTCATTTGATTAAAAATGATTTACGTTCAAACTGATTCAATCGCATTGAAATGTAACGATAATTATTATAATACGTTGCTCATTTAAAATTGTTTATCTGTTTATATTTAAAGAAAAAAAACCATCAAATGATAAATAATTCACAAATCAAATAAATATTAAATTGAAGAAGCCATAGCATTGTATCTATAAAATGTTATTGTGTTGAAAAATTGACATATTTTGATCGATATCATTTCTGCACCGGTTTCGTTTAATTAAAACTTTCCAGTTTAAATATAAAACCTAATACACAAAGTTTAATAAATATTAGTTTTGCTTGCTTCATTTTCATTACAGAATTCAAGTGTTTATAATTTCCTTGTGGACTGAAATTGAAAAACGTTTCATATTATTTGTTGGAATTAAGTTGTCATTATCGATTGAGCACATAGCACCATTTCAATTGAAGCTATATATTAAATTTATTCTCATGAGACGTTGCATTATTGAACCAAATTCCATAAAATAAATTGCTTGCTGCGTTCAGTATTGTTAATTGAATTGCCGAAACAAAGAGAGGCAAAGCGCGAAAGAGGAACAATACATGAAGAATAATGATAAATAAACAGACCAAAAGTTTTGCTTGCATACACACACACACACATACATTCACACAGAATGCATTGCATTCAAGTGCGTTGGGTCATCGGTGTGTATTGTGCATTCGCGAAAGTGAAACACAGAGAACAAAATATTTGCAAGCAATAAAAAAAATATTATACAAAATGAACCGGTGAAATTGTTTCAAAAAAGTACTTCATCTATCTTCTTTGTGTCACATACATACATACACATACAGTGTCGGACGTAAAAGTGGCTTATTTGAACAATCGTTATTACTTCTTTAAAATGGCCATCCTGAACTAGGTGGTCATCGCAACTACTATGATTAAAATAGCATGTCGTTCGTTTTTTGTTCAAAATATCTCATTTTATTACAAGGATGTATCGCAATTTTGAATTGTATTTTTTTTCTCATTTCTATCTCTTGACAAAGCATTTACATATTTGATTTGTTTCCGTTTTCACTATGCACTCGTTTCTCTCTAAGTTTTCGTTGTTGTTCGAGCTGAATTTCAAATGCATTCATTTATTTTTGTGTCCACTGACCAAACATCAAATGTGTGTTTGTTTGGGTCTCTTTCTCAATATATAAGTGTATGCGTGTATTTGTAACTATACGTGTGTGGCATGGGCACCAAATGCAAAGCAAAAGACGTATTATGTGTGTTGATTTTTTTTGTGATTTTTTTTTTCATTTCGATTATATCGCGAAGAGAGTCTGAGAGTGGTTGAACGAAGACAAAATAACCGATGTAGAAGGAAAAAAAAACTTTCCATTTCTTTTGGTCGTTGCCGCGAATGAACCCATTTATTATTTATTGAATGGCTTTGCTTCTTTCCTCTCGCGATTGTATACGCGACTGTTGGTGAAAGACCGTACATTTAACACATGTAATAAAATAGAATTCAAGGCCAATCAATTTGGTACATGAGTTAATTTTATGCATACATCATATTCAAACTTGAATTATAAAATGCCGACATTTCAATATATAAATTTTTCTTTGCTTTAGAGTGGCGAATCTCATCTAAAGCAAACACTTTAACAAAAACTAAAAAAAATCAGAACAATAGTTCAAAACATCCGTGTATTGCACCAATGACACCTTCATTCATTAGACCGAATTTCGACGTCATTTTGTTGCCATTTATTTATTTTTTTGTCTTCGTTCATACACATTACAAACACAAATGCCAAAATGAATATCCAAAACAAAGAAACATTTTCGACACATGTGCATCGTTTGTATGCCATTTTTTTGACACTTTTTCCATTCCAATAATAAAGCGAAAAAATCACGACAAAATGATATTTATAAATTTGTGGTTTTGATTAAAATTAAAATTGTAACTAACATTGAATCAAACACCAACTGCACCTTAAACTTCACACTCGTGAATATAAATTCCAAATTGTTGTATTTGTTGCTTTTGCGAAAGTTGTGGTTTTTTCTGTTGTTGTTTTTGTTCCTTTGCTTTTCATATTAACATGAAACTGAAATGCAATTCTCTATCTTTTAATATTTATACAAATATTCGTGCGTGTGTGTATTTTAAATGCTGGTACTGTTGTTGTTCCGAATAATAAAATTGTAAATTCTGTCGAATTCAACGTATTCACAATCAAAACATTTGATATACAGACATTACACTTGAATTTATCTTCTTTTTTTACTCTCTTTTCCGTTTTATTTCTATTTCTTTTTTAAAATGACATGTTCGATATTTCAAAAAAAATAAACCAAATAAACCGCATATATTATCAAACCGAACATTTAACGTCGTACGACGACTAAAAAAATGGAATCCTTTAATTTTTCAACATCAACAGCAAGTTTCACATCAAAAGCAAGCACTTTTAGTTCGCACTTCAACCAAAGTATACACAATACATATTACATTTTCTTCTTCTTCTTTTTCTTGTAATCAAAAACTAAATTTACATTTACAATTTTCTTTTAAGTTTGTTTTTTTTTTCTTTGTTGGCTTCACATTTTTAAAGTGTGCAAGCATATAAAAAACACATTTTTTTTCGATTCACTGTATTGCATTTGTCTCTTTCTTGATTGTTTGCTTCGCTTTTCGCTGGGATATTCGATTTTGGTACCATTTAGAAGTTTACGACATTTTGCACAATTCTTTTTTTTTCTTCTTCTTCTTCTTTTTCTTTCTCTTCTACTCTTCTTTTTCTTCTTCTACTTCTCGCTCACTCGGTGGTGTGTATATTTATTTGCGTCTGCATGAATGTGACGAGCGAAAGAAAGACGGAAAAAAATCTATCTATTTTTCTCTCATATATTTTTACTGCTTGTGTTCAACACAGTGTGAGCGAGTTGTGTGTTAAAGGCTTGTTCGCATGAATTGTGCATTTTTTTATGTATGTGTGCACATGAGTGTATGTGCGTGTGTTTGTACAACTGTTCCATACAATAAAACTACATGTGTATACATATAGATACTAAATGAGCGTGCGTTTGATGATGAATGTGTATTGGATTCTATTTTCTTTATGAAGAATAAAACGCAAATATTCACCAATATTTTTGTCATTGACAGCTCTTTTCTCATTTCAACTACAGTTATGCAGATGGCATAAAACATCACATCAAACTCTATTTTCATGCATTTTTCTTTTTTGTTATATAGAAAATAACCAGAAAAAAGGCACCCCGATGGGAAATAAAATGAAAATTAAATCAACATTAATGAGAAAAAAATTCGTTCCTTTTTTTCTTTCATAAACAAATTTGTAAAAAATCTGCTGACCGACGACAGCGCCTGCAGTGGCTGTTCCATGATGACAACACGAGCTTTCAAGTCAACGTGTCCGAAAACAAGCTGATAGCTTTGAATTTCAGTTGCATTTTATTTTGCATATTTCGTCAATGCAAGTGTAAAATTATTACTATCGAAATAAAATAATCGAAAATTTCACATTCGATTGATTTTAAAAACGAATTAAATCAAAATTTAAGACGACTCTTTACCACATTTTTTGGCATTCTTTTACGGTACTCCAAAACAGGCATATTGAATGTTTTGACATTTGAAATTGGCGCGAGAACGTGAAACAATCGTGACTGAAAAAAAATGTTGCATGATTTTGTTGACATCAAATGTCAAAGTAGTAAATCGAACAATTGAGCTCATATCGAATCGTAGATTCATTTTCATTTTCTATGCACAAATTACTTCTTCGCACAGTCAAGTGAAGTCAGGTTCAAGGATTCAAAACGCGTTTTCCTTGTGAAATAACAATCGAACAAAAGATCACATCAATTTATTTTTTATTAAAAATTACTTAAAGCAAAAAAATTTTATTAAGCAAAAAATAAAATGAAACCAACAATTGTTGCTGATGAAATGTTCCCCGAACACGGTGGACCATTCATGGAATTGGATGAGGTAATTATGGATTTATTTACATATATAAAATGTATGGACACAAATTCTAATGTCAAACATAAAACACTCGATCTTAATAGGCTGGTGGTTCAAGTGGACTACTCATGGATTTGGCTGCAAATGAGAAAGACGTCCATGCTGATTTCTTCAATGGTAAAATAAGCATTTAAATTTACATGTTTGACTAAGCGTATGTTTGGTTCAAGAGAAATTTATATTCAAATTGTTTATATTATAAAACAGATTTCGAGGATTTGTGTGATGAAGAAGAAGAAACTTCAGCATCTAGCTAAATGTCATAACATCAAAGTGATTTTTTAATTTTCAAAAAATTATTTGCTTTCAATTTTGTGAATTAGGTAAAAAAGTGAACGAAAAAATTCGAATAAATTAAATAATGTTTTTTTTAAACTGTTTTCTTTTAAGGAATCATTTGTTGAAATTCCCAAAGAACAGACGTCTCTTACCTTGATTATTTTCCGTGATAAAACAAAATAAATTCCATCATTGAATCAACTCTTTTTTTAAAACACAAAATGTCAAAATCTAAAATGATTAAATAAATTCAAAAAATGTCATTTGGTTTTTATTCTAAAATAACATTTTATTTGATTCGATAGTCATCTTCAAACTCTTATTCATCGTTCATCTAACGCTAAATTGTAATAAAAAAGATGTCATTATGAAGTGTATGTCATTATTTTAAAAATATCTATGAAATCAAAATAAGAAAATCAGTGCATCACTGTCTTCTGAATGACTTCATACTTATATCTAATCTGACCTATTGATTTACTTGAGTGACCATGAAATTTCCTTCTTATTTAAATCCTTATTCAGATAAAATCTGATATAATTATATGTTTGACAAGAAAAAGAAATTAATATGAAAAAAATCAATTGTTATTTGCAACATTTTTACATATTTCATCTTATTTATTTAAATCTTCTTTACAATAATGCAAAAAAAAAATGTCAACGATGTCAACAAACGAAAATGTATATCAACAGATTTAAAAGAAGAAAAAACAAACAAACAAATAATATTAATAAAACCTTGAGAACCTTGAACACCGTCTAATTTTCAAGATTAAATCTGTCGGCTCGTCAACAAATTTCAAAAGAACAAACACATAAAAAAAATACTCGAAATTTTTATACAAGAATTTTTCTTTTATTTTCATTTTTTTTATATTTCAAGGATTTGGAAAAAAGCGAAACATCAAATAGGCATAAATGTAATGAAAGAGCAATGACTTCATGAAAATATCTCCATTCTTTTTGTTTACCTAGTTAGGTGTAAATGAATTCAAACGAAAGGTGCTATATCGACTGTCTTCAGTACGTACATTTTTGTTTTGTTTGTATTCGTCTGCGCCCATCGCCATCTTATAAATAGGGAATCATTCTCACATACCCGGGCTATGTATTATGACGTGGAAAGTGATTTTTTGCGCTATGAAACAGGCACTTTATTTTATATTTCTCATTTGGACAATCGTTCAAAGTGCTTTTTTTCATTTTTCTGTAAAACATGTTCAGCCTGAGCTTTAGAACTTTCCTCGTCAGTCATCAATACATTGAAACACATTGATTTGTGTTTTGCCATAACGAAAACAATATATGGAAAATTAATAATATTCCCTGCTCGAAAAAATGTTGTTCAATTGTTTCATTCATTTAAACAGAAGACAAATAAAAAGAGAAACAGTTTCTTTGATCTATGTTGACAGCCATTAGAAAATTGTGCGTTTTTATCGTCGCGATTTCTTGTTTTTCTCCTTCGTCATTTGTCGCCGTAACGGCCAAACGGAGGGTTTGATGATATTTTCATTGACATTTGTATTTTCTCACTCTCTCTTTCTCTTTTGCATTTGGATTTAGAAACCGATAGATTTCGCTCAACCATTTTTATTACTAATTTAGGAAGTAAAATGACTTAATTAGCATACAGTGTGTGTATGGTTTGTGTGGACACATCTCTTAGTTGGAAAACGATCTAAATGGCTTTCTTCAATGTTGCTGCTGCTTTTGTTGTTAACATCGTATCGAACGTGTGCATGTGTTCGTTTGATTAGAAATAATATTTGTTAAAAAAAAGAAGATTGTAACACAAACAAAGTATTTGCAGAAAGTTCGATTTGATTTCGATTGTCTTATCGTCATTTGTCTGCACACTTAAAAACAAAGGAAAATCCATTTTCATTTTATGGATTCAGTTTCTCTCTCTATATATATAAATCGATTTGATTGTTCTAATGGTTTTGTGTTGCTTGTTTTAGTCTCTATCTCGCATCAAAGACGAAGAAGAAAAGAAAACACATTACTCGCTTATTACTTTTAATTCACTTAAAACATAATGCAATGCTTACAAGCTAATTTTTTTTATTCTCTCTTGGTTTATTGAAGTGTTTTTTTCTCTATTTCACACTAGAATCAATGTTGCTTTCGTTTTGTTTTTCCGCTCTTCACTTCTTACTCACTATAAACATGACACACTGAATGCAATTCGACTGCATTTTGTTTTTTGCTTGTTTATTCCTTAAATGTCTGATTTCAATTCTTTTTCTTATTCTCGCTTTCGTTTTTCGTTCACATGTTATTAGGATATAATCGCATTTGCTAAAATTAAAACAAAATCTTCCGGACGTGTGATTCGAACAAACAAAACAATGATCTCTTTTTTAATCCAAATTACTATTTTCCGAATAGTTTTCATCATCATCGTACATTGTGTCGTATGGTTCGGATTTGATTGCGTCTTCCATTGAATTGAACGTATTTTCCCATTCATTTGAATCGTCTTTGCCCTTGCCATACACTTGAACGAGAAAAAGGGAAACGAAAAATTTAAGTCAGCATTTTTTTTCTATTGCACAAACTTTCAAAATGATTCTTTTTTCTTGTGTTACATACGTTCAATATATCGTTGAAATGATTTCGGCACCATTGTCTTTGCACGTTGAATATCCTCAAAGGTGCATTGGCCTTTGTCCAAACCTATAAACACGTGATATAAAAATGTGATGGTGTTAAAAATGTTTTCACCAAAATTTTGATATGGTTTCAAATTCACGGTGAGTGAGAATGGAAAAATTGAGCAAAGAAATGATAAAGATTCATATTTACCCAATAGTAGACCCATTCGTTTTAAAACTTCGATATCGTCATGAATCTCGAATTTATCGTCAAACGAAAAGAAATACTCAGATCTAATTTGAGAAGAAGAAAAGAAGATTTTATTAAAAAATTCCACGATGCAACGAAAAAATAGATAGACAATAAATCCATGTAAGAAATGTGTCTTCGTCACTCACTTGTCTTCGGATACGCTGCAATTGATTTGTGTTTTTTTGTGTGTGCTAACGGTAATGAAAGGCAATTGAATCGCTGATTTATTTGATGGCACTAGACCGCGCTCTTCAGCTTCTTTGTTGCGTGTAACTAAGCTTTTGAACGAAACCTGTTGCAAGATGAGCTCACGTAACTGTTGTTGTTTACTTTCAATGCGCTCTCTTCGCATTTCCATTTCGGCTTCTAAGGCACTACATTGCTGTTGAAATGACGAACACAATTGTAAAGTCAAGTGAATTCAAAACTTCCCCCTCTCTCTCTCCCTCGCTCTTAAATGTAATAAATTAAAATAATACCTGTGCCGAATTTGTGGGCAATCCAATCCAACGAATTTCTTTTTTGTCTTTTGAAATGATATTCATTGCCATAAGAACGTTTAAAGCATCATATACACGACGTCGAATATTTTTTTGATCATAGTTTGACGAGTCCAATGGTTGACCATTTGCCTCCTGAATAAAATAAAAAAAAAATAACAATTTTGCGGTCAAAATGATATAAAACACAAACAAAATATATATTACCTCTTCAACTAATTCATCGGCAACTTCATTGTAAGTGGTGGTACCTTTTTCTTCCACCTTTTTACAAACTTTCATTGAAAAATGACGTAAACCTTTGCCACTGCGATCGGCATTCCTTCGACGACGCATAAAACTTTGTACTGATTGACTGTAAATAAATACATAAATAAAACGATGATTCGTCTATTGAATTTACTTCTTTTATTATACATTTCATAACAATGTATACTTACGTTTCTTTTTTGATGCCATGTGAATTATTCAAAATATTTGTTTTCGAATTATTTTTGTGTGATCCCGAATTATTTCCAATTTGTACGATACGTGCGTTATTACCTTGTGAGCCCAACTTTAGAGCCGCCTTTATAAAAAAAACAAAAAACGGACACAATTTTTTTTAATCAACGATCTTTTATGTTTTCGATCTTTTTAGTGCTTACCATTTGTTGAGGCGTTACTTTAATGTCTATTCGTGTTGGTGTGGATGTAACCATACGATTTGCACCGGATGATTGTGATGTTGAAGACATACCCACTGATCGCTGCAATTATTATAGAATGTTATGTACCTTGTACTCGACTTCATAAATGAAAATCATCAAATAAATTAAGTCTAATTTTGTTAATTAGCCCAAAGATTCAATATGACTTCTAATTGATTTAAATTGGTCTTGTTTAATTGCAACCGTTAAAGCATGTGTTTAAAACAAACCTGGGCAACTACTTTTGTTGTGTCAGTCGTACGTAAACCATGCTTAGAAATCGCCTTCAATTGTTGACCTGAACTATTCGGCAGGATTTTGATGATTTGTTGTTGTCCTATGAAACAAAAATGGGTGTCATGTCATATAATATCCAAATTAAAAATGCAATTCATCATAACAATTGAAAGATACCGATTTTGGTCAGTGAAAAAAAAAATCGATCTGTAATCACGATTTGATTGATTTTGACAAATTGGCCGCAAAGAAATCCTTTTCACTTGTGATGAACGACAGACAACTTGATAATTCAATTAAATTGTTGTTGTCGTGTTGACTAACAAAAACCATACGTTGACTAATTTAGTATAAGCAGTACATCAATATAAAATCGAAACTGGCCATAATATGCAGTGTGAAATGTGCGTACAGCGATGATCAATGAAATACAGAAGAGGGAATACGAAGAACGAGCAAAAGATCGCTTCCTAAGAAACATCTGCACACACCACCGTAGTAAAAAAAACATAGTATACACGCTACCTGAACCATTATAGCAACAACAAGAAATTCAACAAATTTCAATTGTAAATGCTCAACGCACCATACCACAGCACACAAACCAACGATATAAAAAATAAAATGCACACGTATTGTTCCCCTGTGCGCGTGTGTGTGTACATCACACACCGATTTACCCATCCAAAACACTCGGATACAATGGAGGAAGAAAAGAGAAAGGTTCTAAACGGCACAGAGATAGAAAGAGTGAGAGACGACATGGAAGAGTGTGGAGAAAAGCTAAAAAAAGCAAGTATAATTTAAAAAAAAGCCTCGACAATGTAAACCATAACACTGAACACCATCTGCACGCAATGCTACGCAATGTCCAATTCAGAACTTCTCTACCATAAGTGATCTTGATGAGCCTTTTATTTACAGATGTATGTGTGTGCGTGTTCGTAGTTTTTTTTTTCGAAGAAAGAGCAAAAAATAATCCCGATGTGATCGGCAGATATGGATAAAATGGTTGATTTTTATTTTCGACTTTGTCGAACGCGAATCTAAGAGAGACTTGCCCTGAAGAATTTTGATTTTCTGGATCAATTTCTTCGGCATCAAATTTTCCATCGCACCAAATCTGCCGAAGCGAATTAACACATGTCAATCGAAAGTGAAAAGAAAAACACAATAGCAACATAGAACCCTCCTAATATTTGGTCTCCCTAGTCTTTTTTTCCCACACTTGTAATATGCAATGGCCCAAATAACAATATAATTTCGTACTTTCTCTTGACGCGTCGCAGTTTTAATGATACCAATTTTTGGTTGCCTCAAATTTGATTCGAATGTTTATGAATGGATTTTGCATCGAAATTATAATAATATTACGAATTTGACGATAAAGAATTCCGACCAAGCTGTGTAAATGCATGAAAGGCGAATATGGATAAGAACCACTTTGAAAAGTGTTGAACAATACAAATAACATGCCTAAATAAAACCATTCACTTTCGTTTTCACGCGCATACGAATATACGCTACCCAGACGTTGTTAATCTACAAGCAGATATGCGTACGAGAGACGCTTCAAAACAGAATTTTCGAAATAGAATTGAATTATATTGTTACTGCTATTGTTATTATTGCTATCCACAAACTGACACATGCAATGATCATCTTCCATTAAAAGAACAGATGTTTATTAAAGAAGGACGAATATCTTCGATTTAAGTGCGCTCAAACTTTCCTATTTAATACGAAGTCAAAATGAAGAACAGAATATCGTGTAATTTTATGCGTTATTATTAATCATTAGTTGTTTTTTTTAACAAGCATTGAAAATGTGGATTTGTGGAGTTTCATTTTTCACACATAAATGTTGTGTTGCCATTTGAATTTTTAGCTAACTAAACAAGTAACTCTTTGATGAAATCGATGATATTTTTATCACGTTTTTTAACAATAGCCCGATGTTGATTTTCAAGTTTCTGTTCGATGGCTATGATTCGATGCAGAATATTTTGAATGACCGCACTATTATCCGATTTTAGTTTGTCAATCAGTTGGTCCAGTTGCATTTTGGATCGTTTATTACAGTATTCGATGGCTTTCATCAGTTCGGTATACAATGAGCCAGTGGCATGGGCTTGATCCAAACAACGTTGCATTTGTTCGGCAATTTCTTCAACAGTAAGCTCCATTTCGATTCCCACATCACTATAACACGATGCATTTTTACATTCGTTTAATGCTTCAAGTGGTTCTTTGATCAACAGCACTTTGGTCGCATTCAATTGCTCGAAAAAACAATCAACTGACGCATTATAGAATTCATCATTTTTGTACGTTGACAATGAATTCAAAACAAATATAAAATATTGCGTTCGATTTGCTGAATCGGTTTTGTTGTTGTTGGCGTCAGTGGTGGTCGCATCAATTTCAACAGCATTGACAATATGCGTGCTCTGCAACTGATTTCGAGAATGAAAATGAGTGTGGTGGCGTTTTTTTTAAAACACAAAGTATGATTGAGAGAAACTAGAAATCGATTTGAACAGATCAACAAACCAATTTTGCAATGCTGACGATGAAAACCATCAAAAGATAATCCATTTATTGAAAACTCTTCAGCAACTAACTGTGTTGCAACTCTGAATTACTAAAAACGAAGTAGAAATTTGTCGACGTTTCACTGACAACTGAAAATGTGTCATTTTTCCATAGGGACTCATTGAGTTCGAAATTCTAATAGATATCGGAATGTCAATTCACAAAAGTAAACAACGTTTTTTCTAATTGTATTTTAATGTAAACGAACAATTGCTGGAATAAAATTGTGAATGACGATGAAATAGCAAAAGTGTGTACATTATTCAAGTTCATGTGTACGATGTGGTATGTCAAATGCTTCGCAAGAAGAAAACGAAAACGAGTGGAAAATCAGAAAAGCATTTTAATGACAGTTGAATTTTGTCGACTTTAATTAAAGACGACCAGGAATTTGTACAAAAAAAAAAGAACCAAACAATTGAATGAAAAACGAGGTTCAACAGCCGGCCAAATTATCGAAGTCACTTGATTGATTTAATTTCCATAATAATTAGTTGTGTTATTCTAACCCTACGATTCGAAGTGAATGACCATTTTTTTGTGTTTCAATCAAATCGTTACGACCGAAGTAAATTAAAAAGAAGCAAAGAAAAACTGTTGCACCCTTACCATTGGCGTCATGGATAAGAACGTTGACGGCATTATTTTGTGATTGAGCCATTTTAGTTGGATTGTTCGGTAACAAGTGATGATGCCAAATGAAAATAAAATGAATACAAAATCACACACTTAAACTTCACTCTGTGTCTCTCTGTTTTTTATAATTCTGTTCTTGCTGTCAGCGATTTATTTTTAGTAAATTATTTTTTTTCTCTGTTCTCTCTTTGTCTTGCGAAAAATCAAAAGAAAACGCCGTAAATTAATGAAAATATAAACACTTTCTTCAACCGGTTTTCGTCTTAAAACTTATGTCATAAGTCTGTTAGTGTTCGATGATAAATAATTTGAGTGATCTGTTCAAAGGCATGAGTTTTGTGACCTATTCGTATATGTATACATCACAATTGAACAATTCGACACTGTTTATTTTCTCGTAGAAATGATGACCATCTATTATCTGATTTTATTTATTTCCGATATTTTGCTATCAAGACATTTTTTTTTATATCGTCGGATGTTGTGATGCTCAACAGTTTTTCACTTAACATTCACATCGAATGGTGTTCATGTCTATGCCATATACGAGCAGCTCCATGGAAATGTCTGTGCAAATAATTTTATTAAAAATCACATAAACTTCACAATTCATATGCACTAAATTCAAATTTAATAAATTTTATGAATAAAATGTGTGAATTATTCGTTGATTTGATGGAAATAAAAAATTTCTTGCAATAACTACAAACACCAAATGAGTCAAAATGGCGATTTTTAAAATCAAACTATTAATGTCGAGCCACAATTTAATCGATAAAAATGTTGCGTTCACATTTATCGATTCAGTTGAAATTAACACCAATTTAAACACGACAAATTTATATATCGCTGTGGAAAATTTGATGGTAAAATTTTAATGATAAGATTCGTAAAATAGTCACTAAATTATTGTATCATGAAACAATTTTTCACTGATGTATCGTTCAAATTGCCTAGCGTATTCACGTTCACTTCAACTTCTATGCGTTGTATGTGTTCTTGCTAGATTTGAAAGCAAGCGAAAAAAATACTCAGAGCGGCATTTAACGTTTGACAGCTGATTATTTTTTACCAAAGGCGCCAAATACAACAAGCAGTTTTCACTGCAGATGTCGTTACTGGATCCATTGTTTTGGATCTTTTTTTGTTTATACTTTCAACGAAATATGATATTGAATTTGAATCAACATTTTGATTTTGTACAAAATTTATGTTTTATTTTCGATTGACATTTTTTTTTGTTTGATTTAAAAGAATTCAACAAATTTGTGAACCAATTTAAATCTGAATAATTATGATAGTTTCGATATTATTATATCGTTCAGTTTGTGTATGCCTTAATTTTGTACTGCAGATGGCAGTTTGATAGTTGTGAAGTAAAATGTTTTTTTTTTTTAAGAAAAGAATACCGTAGAGTGGCTAAATAATATGATGGATTGAAATGCATTTTTCACACTGTCGATTTCTCGATCCGCTTATTTATTTAAATGTGCTTATAAGATATTGTGTAATTTAACAACTCAGATATTTTTTGAATGCATTAAAATGCCACCTTAATGATACTATTCGTCGCAGCTATCATCATGGTTCTTCTTCACTTTGCGGCCGATCCAATCGAAATCGCTGAAATCGTAATCATCATCGGTGTCTGTGCTTTTTTCAGAGTCGCTCGAATCATTATATCTCCCAATGCCGGGCAGTATGCCAACACATTTCAATGCACCTTTATTATGAACGCTCAAATCAATCGTATTGCTTGTGCTAGTCGAATTTTCGCTTTGGCCAGTATTTTGATTGCCATTTGTTTCAACCGATGACGTGGTGTTATCATTTGTTTTGTTCACTTTTGCCGGTACAACTTCATCTTTTGATGGTTGTTTGCCGTCAATGTCATCTGTAGCCGCACGTTTTCTTACTGCGCCAGCTAAAATTGATTTTTGGGACTGTCTTGCCGGTGGTTTCGGTGTTTTTGGCTTTGAAATGGCCGATTCTATACTTATTTTCTGTTGTAATAAAATAAACTCAATGATCAATTTGAAAATCAAGGACGTAGTTTACTAATTTAAGACAATATTATACCTTGTCAATTGTTTGCTCTTGAAGCGAAGCGACACGCTGTCGAAATTCCGATAATTCATTTTTCTCTTGGATTTGTTGACGTTTTTCTGCTTCCATTTTCGCTTTATCGACTATATCTAAGAAATTAATCTCATCGTCGTCTAATCCACGAATCAAGTTTTCTGAAAAGAAACACCATAATCAAACCACCTAACAAACGAATCAGAATTTTTGTGTAAACACTTACTAAGTTTGTGTGTTTCCTCAAATTCAAGGTCCTTTTTGTCACGTTGCTCTTTGAGACGTTCGTAAAGTGAACGACCATCATAGGGCTCTTCGGGTCTTTCTACAATTTAAATCCAAATTTTATTGAAGAAAAAAAAAAGAATCAGTAACTATGTACTAACCCATGGGTTCATCTGGTTGTCGCACTTTCTCCCATTCTTCTTGACGCTTTTTGCGTGCTTCAGCAACCTCGGATTCTGTGACAAAACCGGAACTCATTTTTATGTCTCTTAGTCAGATTTAAGACTCAAAATGTACGGAAAAAAAATCTATTTGTTTGCAGCAAATAGTTTGTCTTCGAACATTTATTTCTTCTTTTTTTCACAAAGTAAAACTGTCACTGTCAATGATGTTGAAATGTCAATGTTATCATTGAATTTTTTTTTTAATTAAATCATAAAACACCAAATTGATGATTTTATGCGGAATCGATTTTTATTTTGTTCAATTAAAATTATGCGTAGAAAATTTGATTTGGACTTTAAAATTTTAAAAATTACAAACAACGTATATAGAATGACGTGCTTTGAAGATCATAGCTCGTGTGTGTATCTTTTTTAAAACGTTCAATTCCACCGAATTCCACACAAATGAGAACGTTCATGAATTTAATTCGATGTGAGTGTATGTGTGTTGAATGTATATATTTTCGTTGGTTATTCCAGTTTCCATATGAACGAATTATATATACAGAGAGAGAGTGAGCGAGCAAGAATGATTGAGTAAAAGGATAGACGAGCATAAGAGATGGTGGTACGCGACAGTATCCATGTACAAATTGGTACGAATGGAAACCACAACGAAATGTATTTATGTTATGTTTATGTTTGTATTGGTTTATGTCGAGACAAGCGATGACACATTTTTTTTATTATTTGCTAAATTCAAATGTGACAAGTTACGCGCTTGCATAGAATCGCACCGAAAATAATAATAAGAAGAAGAAGTTGAAATAGAAAAAAAACAGCGGAGTCAGAATCAGTCATCGCTCTACCAAACAAAGTGGTGTGTTTTGCGTGTGTGTGACATTTTGTCTTGTTTTATTTTCTATATCCTATACATATAAATATAATCGGTTGCAGTGCAGAAAGTGATTCCTGGAACCATCCAAGTGCACTTGTGTAATGCATTCAATTGAGGTATTCAACGAACGAGACCACAATTTTAGTATTCGACGAGCATCAGAATTTGAAGTACGCGACAACAATATTTCGAGTACCACATGTGAACTGCAAGCACATTTTTCGTCTACCTGTCGTTAGGATCACAAGCAAAACGGTGAAAATAAAGGCACACACGACGAAATAGATCAACCGATTCGTACGTCGACAATAACAACGTTATGTGATTTGGCGAATAAACAGATCCATCGATTTTCAAACCGTTTACGCACAACCAACAAATAGTGAACGTCTGGCACTTTGTTTATTCAACACTTTTTTTTGTATTTTTCGTTAAGTGCCCGTCTCGTCGCAGAATTCTCTCGAAACCAGTCTCTACTATTTCCAGAGTTCTTTTTCTTTGTTTTGAAATGTAAGAAAAATAAACCTTTCGAATTTTCCAACACATTTTTTTCGAAACTGCACGTAAAGTCTATTGGATTTCAATCAAACATTCAAATTGCACCGATATTTCATCAAATGCCTTAAATTGAAATTCGAACCAAGGAAAAGTGAGCGAAAAAGAAATTTGTCAAATAATTTATTTGAGGAACATCGATTGTACGAACAAATTGAATAAACAAGCATTTAGCAAAAAAGCAAAAAGTGCACAGGTGCACGGAAACTTTCTCCGAATATCAACAATACACCCACACAAATTGGAATCCTTTAAGTATGGTTGGTCGTTGTTCGCATTGCTGCAACCTCATGAATAATCGAGTCGACGTTAGCGATTTAGAAGTTGGAGCCCGGATTCGGGTCGGCGATAATGATTTGGCCACTATAAAATACATCGGGAAGGTGAGCACGAAAAAAAAAAAAACAATTTCAGTTTTTATGTAAATATCGTTATGTTTTTCTGTTCGTTGACTGGCCATTGTCTGAAAATTTGAATAAATAAATAATAAAAAAGGTGAAAAAAAATTCAGCCAGACAATGAAACTTTCTTTTGAAGAAAGTGAAAACAGTCGATACACACAGACTGCGTTAATGTGTATACAAGTTTTGGCATAGATAATAAATTGACAGAATCGTTTCTGGGTCATGCTCGGAATTGTGAGTCAACACTTTTCTCCGAGTCATTTCACATAATCAAAGAAGATGGAAAATATTTGAGAAAAATACGTCATGTTTTACGTTTATTCAATGCGTCATTCAAACAATACAGTATGCATCATTAAATGCTATTCAGTGATTTTGGCGCAAATATTTGTTACAGTTCCAAAAACTACTGATCATCAGTTTGGATTAAAATCATGCATCATGATTATATCATATTCCTGTGTTTTCGCCAAAATATTCTTTCGCTCTTTTACACACACACCCTCTCTCTCTCTTTCTCCATTTTTCCATCTAATTGAATGAACATTTCTTGTGATGACCTAAAAACAAACTATTTTTTCCACTCTTATTTATTTCGTCTCTCGATTCTGCAGTGGTAAAATGCTTGATCTAATTTTGATGTTATATTTTCTGTAGTTGTTGTTATTGTTGATAATGATTATATCGTTTGGTATCCGTTTTTCTTTTTCATCATTTTTCGGTACATATTTACATGGCTGTGTGTCTGTGATATTATTTGGACGATACACAAATGGCCACGAATGTAGGTCGACGGTCACGCAGGCTTATATATTGGCGTTGAATGGGATAATCCAGAACGTGGCAAGCACAATGGAACTGTTGATGGTGTTAAGTACTTCGAAACTAGGTAAATCTTCATATTCCATTCTCCTGTGACCTCTTTATCGTTCTCTCGTTCTCACTCACACTCTCGCTTTTCACATATGTACTGCATATATACAGTTCGAATTGTAATTTTAAAATTACATTTTTGGATGCTTGTTACTTACATAAAGCACTGACAAAACAGTTTGCTGCATATATGCATTATGTAAATAAATTGTTATTTATTCCATGATAGTCGTCATAGACTGCATAACACTAACTGTGAATAACAAATAGTCCTCACGCTGGAAGACACGCCATGTCATTGTTATTTTATATTTGAATCTTTTTTTCTCTCTCTTGATTTATGTATCATATTAAATACACCAGTTATCCAACATCTGGGTCAATGATACGACCTGGAAAAATTGCTGAATTTGAGAATGTGCGTACGGCCATCGAATGTCGATATATGTTTGAAGCGATTTTGGATAATGAACTATTGAAAGCCACTCAACGTCAACTTAAAGCATCACTTTTTGAGTTTGTTAGCGACAATAGGGTACAAGACAAAGAAAGGTATGTAAAAGAAGAATTCTCGTGTGAATCTTTCCGATAAATTCAATTCCATGTGATTATATATTAATTATGTCTGTTTTGCTTTATGGATTTCAGTCATCGCAAGGAATTGACAACAGTTTCGCTTCCAAATTCCAATATAAATAGTGCTGGTGATTTATTGCCATTTGCCAATTTGCTTGTGCTTGATTTGAGTGCATCTCTCATACCAACATGGAATGTTCTAGCCGATATTGTGAAGCAATTGCCAAAATTGGAGCACTTGGATTTGACGTGAGTAGAAAATAAAACATGATGCACACACACACACACACACGTCACTGTGTAATCAAAACGCAAGACCAATGAAATACAATTGCTATTATACATTGAACTTTGCACTTATTATTATTGCTTTTTCAATTTGTTATTTGCATGCGATTTTCCATTGACGATGAAGGCGAAACCGATTGCGGCTACCAACCGAGGAGGAAATAATCGAGCTTGAAAAGTACTTCCGCCACTTGAAGAACATAAATTTGCGTCGATGTAACTTACGACAATGGTCGAATGTCATGCACATTGCACGTCTATGGCCAGATATTGAGCAATTGTCAATTGCAGAGAATTCTATAAGTTTCCTTCAACAGCCGGATACCACGCAAATTTTTCGCAATTTGAAATTTCTCGATTTAAAGGGCAATCCATTGAATTACTTTAATGAAGTGGTTAAATTGGGCAACATTAAAACACTGCAAACGCTCTATTGCATTGCCACACACATTGAAACGATTCAATTGCCCGATTGCGCATGGGATGAATATTTGGAAATTTTCCCAAACCTTGAAGAGTTGAATTTGAACGATAATCATTTAATTAATCAAGCAATGATATTTAACGAATTAGATAAACTTCCATCTCTTTCGAATCTATCGATTACCATAAGCGATAACATTGGCTATGAGGAAACATTCACGTGCGCAATTGGCCAAATCGGTAAATTGACAATATTGAATAAGAAATTGATAAACGCAGGCGAACGACGTGGTGCTGAATATGACATATGGAAACGGTACAGTGTTGAATGGGTCCGTATCAAGCTAAAATCAATTAAAAATTACTATTCCCATTACATGTTTATTCATTTCCATTAATTCCGTTTTCCTTTTCTGATTCACTCCAGGTCCGAAGTAAGGAAAACAATGAACTACGCGCAAATCTATTGAAGCGATGCCGAGTTTATCCAAAACTTATCGAAAGTATGTATATTCGAATGAAATGAGTGATTTTTTTAAATGTTGATACAATATTTTTCCATCTCTTGCAGAATATGGCCAGCCGGATGATATTGTATCAATTGCACCAAAAGTGTCGAATTTTGTCACACTCAAACTAATCAACGGGAACACACACCAGGCAACTATTAAACGAATCTCACGTAATATAACGGTCTTGACACTTCAACAATTGGTTGCAAAATTATTGGGCGATCAAAAATCAAATCAAAAGGCAGCGGTTTTGAAATACGTTGACAATGAAAATAATATCGTCGTTGACATGGATAGTTTGAACAAAACATTAGACTATTATTCGATCCAAGATGGAAACAGCGTGATCGCTGAATGGAAATGAATTCTATACAATGGATTAAGTAATCGCGGGGAAAAGACTTGTAACCTTTTTTGTGATGTATTTAAATTCCTCAATAAAAGAAAAACAAAATATTCGTTCAATTAATTTGGTCGCATTTTTGAATCAAACATATAGATTTTTAACTTTGCCAGAGAAGAACTATTTGAGCCTCTTAAGAAATCAAATGAAATTCGGTAAGCCATGAGCATCTCCTAGAATTTTGGAATTGACTCAAGTCAGATGTTTGGATCTTGAACTTAAATCGTATCGCACAGAAAGAATTGTTAATGTAGCTGTGAAAAATGACAAACCCAGAAATTTTACTTTGGCGCCATGACTCAAATTCAAAATTCCAGCGGGTAAGGCAAATAAATGAAAGCCTCAATGAAATGACAATAAGTCTTATCTTATTGGGACCATTGAAATTCATTGTTACCATCAATAAAAATATTCTGAAAATGACTTTAAGCAAATGTAAAATATTTATTCAATTCTTTTTCGGTATGTACTGTACTGTGCTTTCATTTTTGGATATTGCCAATTCATTTATTGGGCATACAATTTCAACATTAGATTGAAATATGTGAAGAGACGAACATGAGACCCTAGTTGGTAAACGTCGACATTTTATTAGAATTTACAATTTTGTTTCATTTGTCATCAGTTAAATCAAATCAAATGCTCCAAAAAGATTTTGAATTGAAATTTAAAAAGGAACTTTTTAAAAATGTTTTACTAAGATCGTTATTAACAGCAGGGATTTCAAAATAAGGCATAGCCCTCGCAGGTATATCAATTTTTTGTACCGAAAACATTTGGTTCGCTATCACAAAGAATGCGTAACGTCGCTAAGCGAACCGCTTTGATATTCATATTGATCAATGAGGTTTGGTTAGCCACCTATGCAACCGTTTCATTGAAACGTCACATGTTAATGTCAAAAAATACTGCCAAATGTCAAAAAAAATCTGGTTAGTTCAGGAGTGAATGAAAAACAAAAAGTGTAATATAATTTGTTATATAAAATAAATTTTTATAATGAATAATTTGTATTCAAAATTAATTACGCACCGGCCAGTGCGAAATCTATGTAAGTCATACAAATAGACGAAAAAAAAACTAGATAATTCATTAACCTTTAATTGTAGGGATGATTGGATGTACAAGAACGTTGTTCTCAAAACATTTCTTAGGAATCAAAGATTATGAAATGCGACGATCGGTTCAATTACCATTTGATCCAAAGAAAGTGGAATTAAAATCGGAGACGGGAAAATTGGCGGCATTTATAAAGTACTGGTTTCATGTGCTAAACAAAGAAGAATGTGTAGAAAAATTTTCCAAAGTACAAACGAGCTTACGTTTAATATATGACGATCCAGCGGAAAGAAAAGCCTTCAAGTATGGAACATTGGTAATGCGGATGCTTCATTACCTTGATTTGCCGGACCAAGCGTTGAAGGTAAATATTTTATTTTCCATTTGATAATTAAATTAATTTGAATAAATTTCTTTGCAGATCTTCAACGATGAACACATCCCAATGATGTTTAATGAGATACAGTCGAAATTGGTTCTATTGGACCTTTTATTCAATCACAAAATGTACGAGGATATGTTACACATTATAAAAATGGACAATGAAGAACAAGAAAAAAAGCACAAAGGACTATCCGCTCAATTGAATTGTCTTGCATTTGCTGCTTGTTATAAGCTGGTAAGATCTCATAGACAGATAAATAACGAGAAAAGAGAAAAAAAAATACAATTTTATTAATGACAGAACACAGAAGCACACTTAAAATATGGTCTTGATTTATGGAAAAAATTGCCTAAAGAGATTCAACTACATCAAAGTGCAAACTTCCTCAGTATGTTGGCAATAAATTTGGGTCATCCAAAAACTGCCTTGGATATTTTGGAATCCAGCAAAAAATTACAAGGAAACACAATAATAACAGTGTTTATTCGGCTAATTGCATTAGCCGATTGCGGCTATTTTGCAGAGGCAATCCAATGCATTCAACAAAATAAGAAAGATTTTCCGGAAGCTAACATATACACTAACGTGGTGAGTAACCCTTCACTTTGGTTGATGTAAATTATTTGTCTACTTCTTTGTAATTCATTTTCAGGTTGAAAGAATTAACCAAAGTTTGAATAAGTATCCAACGACAGAAGACAAAGAAAATTTTATCAAATTATTAGATACAATTCCACATCATAAATGGAAACAAGTAAATTTAATATCAAGGAATTCTTTTCATTTCAAATGTATTTAATTTTTTTTTTTTTACATTTTTAGACCTTCGATGAAATGATTTGTTTTACTATTGATCCAAGCAAAGGGTCTTTAAATCGCGCTCACTCTCCAAACTATAGAAATTTCTCGAAAGTCAATGTAAACCGGCCAAAAACTTCACAGAAATCTTCAAAACAAAATGAAAACCAAGAGTCTACAATAGAATGATACAATTTAACTGCGTATTCACGAACATTTTCATAAATGAATGTGTGGCAAGCTTTTGAACGCTTCGATAGATGAGAGTTAAGTTAAGAGAAGAAGAGGAGCCATATAATATTGTAAATTCAAACAATTTAGATTTTAGATATAGTGAAATGATATTGATTTTACTTCTTCATCTCTTTTCTTACCGTAGATTTAAGTAATTCATGCCAAAATAAATTGAATTCGGTATGAAAATCATGCGACGATCAAGAAAGTCATAGAAAAAACTTGATAAAAAAAAATATTATATTGTTCTCGCTCATTTCGCTGATTTTATTCCAAATTTCACGAGAGTGATTAAATTTCGAACTTTATAATTTCATTCGTTTTTTTTTAATTTGAAGTGTGAATGTAGCGATAGTTAGTAGAATTCACTTGAATAACAAAAAAAGTCGAAATGCCGAATTTGGCGATCGTTAATTGTATTTCGACTTTTATTAGAAAAATTAACTAAATTCGCATTCAATGTATCGAGCGCCAAATAGCGCAAATAATTAAAAAAAATTTAACATGAACAAATAAGGATTTTGTGTGTCTATCCAAAATGTTGATTCACATTCCATTGTATGCGGGACCACCGCCTCCTTCTGGCACCACCCAATTAATATTCTGTGATACGTCCTTGATATCGCATGTTTTGCAATGAATACAATTCTGTGCATTAATCTGTAGTTTTGTGTTTCCACCTTCTTCATTTGGTACAAATTCATAAACGCCAGCTGGACAGAATCGAGCTTCAGGACCTCCGTACACAGCCAAATTTACATCCACCGGGATTTTGTCATCTTTTAATGTTAAATGTGCTGGTTGATCGCCTAAATTGTATCGAAAAAGTCAGGAAAATGATCAATTGCCCAAAAGCATTCCAAATTCTGTTGTTAATGCAATACCTTCATGATTTGTTCCAGTCAGCGCAACCGATGACAGCAAATCGAATGTAATTTTATTGTCCGGTTTTGGATACTCAATGGGTTTGCATTCATTAATTGGTTTCAAACGTGCATGATCTGGTGCGCCATGTGAAAGTGTCCATGGTTCACGTCCACCCATAAATATTGTGAAACCAGATGCCACTAAACCACCATAGAGACCAAGATTTGTGTGGAATGATGGTCGTACATTTCGCACTCGCTTGAGATCCTTCCAAATAAACGACGATTTTATTCTAGAAAGTTAAATTCAAATGGACACCATTTTAAAAGAATGAAAATGGAAAAAAAGTTTTAGGTCGAAATGGCATTTAAGATATTTACTTGTCTGAATAGCTCTTTGGTTCAATTCCAATTGTTTGTTGTGGCGTTTCTGACCAAATTTCATCTAAAATACTTTCAGCTGCCAACATCCCACTTTTCATGGCGTAGTGTGACCCCTTGATGCGCGGTACATTCAAAAATCCAGCCGAACATCCTAAATTCAAAAGATCGATTTCAAAGCCAAGTCGGAAATTGAATATCGAATTTTGCTTAGCACAAACCTGTCAAGCAACCACCGGGGAACGTTAATTTCGGTAAACATTGAAAACCACCTTCATTAATCGCTCTAGCACCGTATGCAATACGAGTTCCACCTTCCAATGTCTTGCGAAGCGATGGATGTGTTTTGAATTTTTGAAATTCTTGATACGGACTAAGCCAAGGATTTGAATAATCCAAACCGATAACAAAACCAATGGCAATCAATGGTGTGTCCTCATTTAAATGATACAAAAATGAACCACCATATGTATTTTTATCCAATGGCCAACCAATTGAATGTTCAACTAATCCCGGTTTATGATTTTCCGGCGAAATTTCCCATACTTCTTTCAAACCAATGCCATATGTTTGTGGTGCACTATTTTCGGTTAAATTAAATCGGTTGAGAATTTGTTTCGTTAAATGGCCACGACATCCTTCAGCGAAAATTGTTGTTTTACCATGAATTTCCATGCCACGCGCAAATGTATCTTTTGGTGCACCATCTTTTCCAATTCCCATGTCATTTGTTGCAATACCTTTTACACTGCCATCTTCATGGAATAAAACTTCGGCAGCTGCACAACCTGGATAGATTTCCACTCCTAATGATTCGGCTACTTCACCCAACCATCGCACAACATGACCCAAACGAACAATGTAATTGCCACGATTGTCCATTGGCCAACCGGGAAATATTGGTATATTCACACGACTTGTTTCCGTTAAAAATGAGAATACATCATGTGATACGGGAGTTTTTAGTGGATGATCCATTTCTTTCCAATTTGGTAACAATTCATTTAAACTGATTGGATCTAAAACGGCACCGGATAAAATGTGACCACCGACTTCAGCGGCTTTCTCAACGACACACACACGAATCTCTTTCTCATTTTCAGCCGCAAGTTGTTTGGCACGAATTGCAGCCGACAATCCAGCCGGTCCACCACCGACAATCACAATGTCAACTTCATCAGCATCACGTTCCATTGGCACATCTTTCCAACGCGGATCTTTATCACGCGGATGAATTGTGTAATGAGTGGTGATTTTCGGATATTTTGCCGCTTCACTTGAATATAAGCATTTCGAGATATGTTGATGAGTTTGCCGCACGATCGACACTGTTCGACGAAACGGGAAAATCAAATGAAGATTATAATGTTATTAAAAGCAGTCATTTGGATGAAGTAAAGACGAGTCGGGAAAAAATATATTCAAAAAATTTAGTTAAATAAAAATATCATTTGAAATCGATATTGCAAAAAAAAAATCCGTTGATACAAAAAGTGAAAGAGATATTCAATCAGAAGTGAGTCGGTTGATCGCTTTTGTTTGTTGTGTCTTTATTTAAAATTTGTTTTTCTTAGTTAGAAAAATAAAACAAGTGACGTCAAATCGGAGCAGAACGAATATATTTTGACAACATTGTTATTTATTTACGGTATCAACGGAAGAACTGGGTCAAAGATCAAAGTACAATCTTGATTTTGTAAGACAGGTGATGAAAAAAATCTACATACCACTCGATCGATTGATCAATCGAAACATTGATAATAATTAATTAGGATTATTCGCACTCGCACAAAAAGTAGTCGAAATTTTCTTTTGTAAATTCGTTTTAATACTTTGAAACTAGCGGAAAATTGGAAAATATTCGATATAGATTCGATTGAGTATAATTTTTATTGCTAAAACACTGTTTACGGCAATTAAAAAAAAGTTTAATCGATTAAAAAACTGAAACAAAAACCGAAAAAATTAAAAAGGAAAAATCTCAAAACGAATCGAATCGCAAAAATGTCGATTGAACTTGTAAATAGACTTTGTTCGGCTGATCTAGAGACTTGTTGTTGTCTAAATGATTGAAATGTCAAAATTGATAGTAGATTAGGTGATTCGTGTGATTTTACTGCCATCTGGTGTATTACTTGTATATAATAACATACCACGATGTTCGTTTGACATTGAATTTATTCCAAATGTGAAGATTCTCACATACATACACATGTCATATACTCCAATAGCAACAAAAGCAGCTACAACAACAGAGGAGAGAGAAAAACCACTTGGAATGTGCTTATAATATGGGTGTAAAAGTAAAGAGAAAGCAAGAAGAAGCTTACGGCAATCAAAGTGACTTGGACACCGAGCATTGGCAGTCGTGATTGGATTCATCGTCGATATGGATGTAAGTAAATTGTGTCGTACATTGAATTTGTGTAATAAATTTTGTATATTTTAGTGTTACGAATTCCATGGTGATCAATAAAAAACCTGTTTTTCTTCTTCTTTTTAAATCGATCTAATACCGAGAGTGAAAGAGAGATTTTTTTTTGTGTTGAATGAAACTCATCGGGAAAATTCATTTGCCGAGTTTTTTTTGCGCGTATTTTATATTTTATGCCTAATCAATTTTTTTTAATTGTCATTTTGTGCTTTTTTGTAGATTGAAATTTTGTATGCGCATAATTCTAAGTCAGCCGGTAAATTGAATTTACCAGGAACGGCTACGGTGGCTGATGTCAAGGTGCATGTGCATAAATTAGCACCTAATTTATACGCTGAACGGCAAGCAATTCGATTGGAAGCGCGTGGTAAAACGCTTAAAGACAATGAAACACTACAATCGCTCAATTTACGATCGGGCAGTAAATTGTATGTGAAAGATTTGGGACCACAAATCGGTTGGAGCACCGTATTTTTGTGCGAATATGCTGGACCATTGGCTGTTTATCTGTTTGTTTATCAACGACCATGGATCTTTTTCGGAAATGTTTCGGAAGCTACATATACAACAACACAACAGTATGTTAATGTTAATTTACACTTTTTTTTTCGATTTTAATTCATGCACTTTTTATATCTAGTTATTTTGAACTTTAATACGACTTAACCTTTTTTTCTCTTCTTCTTCTTCTTTCTTTACTTTTTTTTTTCAAAATTAATAATAATAGTATTGCAGCCGCTTGCTATGCAATTCATTATGTGAAAAGATTGTATGAAACAATATTTGTGCACCGTTTTTCACATGCCACAATGCCATTGTCGAATCTTTTCAAGAATTGCACTTACTACTGGGGTTTTACTGCTTATGTTGCTTATCATGTGTGTCATCCATTGTACACGCCACCATCAACGCTACAAACATACATTGGATTAGGTGGATTTGCGGTAATTGTCACATATTTTGTAATCATTTAATGCGAATTCATTTCTAATGTGTCTGACATTGAATTATTTTTGTTCCATTTTGAAGCTATGTGAATTGGGCAATTTGGCTACGCACATTGCTCTGCGTAATTTACGACCGCCTGGTACACGAGTACGTAAAATTCCCGTTCCCGACTGGAATCCACTAACCAATTTGTTCAAGTATGTTTTATCCAAAAGCAATTAACGTTCACTATGTTTTTATCTAAATGATGTGACTTTTTCTCCTTCAATTTCAGTTATGTATCCTGTCCAAATTACACATACGAAGTTGGTTCATGGATTTGCTTCTCAATTTTGACCAATTGTATACCAGCATTCCTCTTTGCATTTGCCGGTTTCTATCAAATGGCCATATGGGCACTTGGCAAACATCGAAACTACAAAAACGAATTCAAAAACTATCCAAAACAAAGAAAGGCAATCATTCCTTTTGTCCTCTAAACAAACAAAATTTCATGAAATTTTCTACGATTTTCTTTTTGTTTTGTGTGGGTGTCACAAAAAAAAAATTCCCTTCAGTTTCCAGAGCAAGCAAGATTGAGATAAAAAAAGCGAGAATTTTACAAACGAAAATTCAAACTCCATTTCGAACATTAATCTAAATGAGATTGTAGATTTACATAACATCATCTATGCGCAAATGTGCAAACAGGCTAATATATATATTTAAGAAACATTCTGTTTGTTTACCAAAAACATAACACACCAAAATCGACATCCAAAAAAAAATTGTCATATTTTTTGCAATTTTTCACTGTATCTCAATTCAATTCAATATCATTTTTCTCGTTATTGATATACGTCCAATGTTTCACATAAAATGTAATGTAATTTTCCACAGAAAATGAACAACAAAATTCATTCAATTTTTTTGTGAATTTCTTATGTAAAATTTGACGTAGGTACATCAAAAATGAGTCGAAAAATACTGCAATTTATTTTGATGTCTATCTTCTTTTTTTCAATGGGATTTTATACGAGTAAACACACACACGTCATCGCATGTAAATTGATTTAAAATTTGCAAACATGAAACTTGAGATGGGATTTCAATGAAAAAAAAAATAACAAAAAAAATCTAATGACTTAATACAAAAATGGGCATAGCAATTTACTTTGATTCAAAATGTGCGCTCGTTGCACTATTTAGAGTGTGCGAGAAAGAGTTTGTGTTAAATATTGGAAAGTATTTAAACGACGGTAAATGATATGCTGATTGTATTTAAAAGTGAACGAAAAAAAATAATAATATATAACTGTACTAGCAATAAATTCTGTCAGTTCAAATTCGTCTCTCCGGGGGTGGGACCAAATGTCACACGTATTTATGGTATAGTTTTTAAGTGGTGCAAGTATAAATTTGATGACAACAGTCTTTATTACCACAAAACACTTTTTAAATTGTTTTGTAAACCATAAATCTAATGGGATAAATAAAAATCAAATTTGTAATATGAATCGTCTGTTTTTATTCTCTTTCATTTTTGAAAAGGTTTTCTTTTTTTCGATTCAAATGTCCGTTTCAAATGTTTTGCTGCAATTGGCAAAATTTAAACATTTGCGTGGGCTATTACTTATATATTGAGAATAGCAAACACAGATAAACATTTATTATTGAAAATGACTTTATTGTTTTTCAAAATATTCTCCGTGATGATCGATACACTTTTGCATTCGATGAAACCATTTGTCATAGCATTCATGCCACTCCGAAACTGATATCTCCAAAACATGTGTTTTGAACGCATCAACTGCTTCTTCGGGCGTTGAAAATCGTTGACCACGCAGTTTATTCTTCACGCTTGGGAACAAAAAGAAATCGTTGGGTGCCAAATCAGGACTGTACGGCGGATGACCCATCAGTTCGATGTTTTGACTGGTCAAAAATTGAGTTGTTTGATTAGATGTGTCAGAGCTTGCATTATCGTGATGAAGAATTATTCTGCGATCGTGGTTGCTTTTTCTTATTTCACCAATCACTTCCGGCAAACAAATGGTGGTATACCAATCAGAATTGACGGTCTTACGATCTTCTAGTGGAACTGTTGCCACATGACCATTTCTCTCGAAAAAACAGGCGACCATTTGCTTCGAAGTGCTTCTTGCTCGATCAACTTTTGTTGGGTTATCTTCACTTTGGAAAACCCATACTGTTGACTGCTGTTTACTTTCGGGCTCATATCTATAGATCCATGATTCGACACATGTGACGATATTATAAATGTCTTTTGATGCACCTCGATTGTATTTGTTGAGCATTTCTTTACACCAATTCACACGAGCAATTTTTTGATCATCGGTCAATTTAAGTGGAATCCAACGAGAGCAAATCTTTTTTACGGCCAAATGTTCATGCAAAATCGTGTTTATGCTTCTCATACTAATGCCCAAGGATGCCTCAATCTCACGGTATGTGACATGACGATCTTGCTTTATCATGTTTCTGACAGCATCGATAGTTTCTGGAACAACAACCGATTTTGGACGACCTTCACGGAATTCGTCGTTGAGCGAATGACGACCACGATTGAATTCAGTAAACCAGTGATATACAGTGGCCTTGCATGGAGCTTCATCGCCAAAGACCAAATGAAGTTGATCAAAACACTGTTGTTGAGATGCACCCAATCTAAAGTCGTAGTAAATTATCGCACGAAAATTTTCACGAGTAAAATTCATTTTTTTGTTGAGATGCAATTTAGATGTCACTGTAAACAATACAAATAGCGCGTGTATGACAGAACGTTCTGAGATCGTTTATGCTACCAAATGTTAAACTTAATGAACGAAAATTGTCATGGTTTGTATCGGACAACACTAAATATTGCCAATTCTAGAAATATATGGAGCAGCCCTCGTATTTAGCGTGCATGTAATAATTCAAAATAAAAACCGATTCCATTTAATTGAATTCAGTTCATCATTATTTCAAATGAAAATGTATGCGAATAATCGAAATAAATAGGCGGCCGTTTATTAAAATCGCTTTGACATTTATCAAATTGAAAATAGTCGAAGTACATTTACACAAAATTATCAGAATGTCGCCATTGTCGCACATCATCACCATCACGCATCATTCACAATCAACTTCAAGTCATACATTGTACGAGAGACACACACAATCGACGGCAGACCGACAATATTGTGGTGTAAATGTGTTAGTATGATTTGCCCGTATAATCAGCGTAAGGAAACTCATTTAAATTAAGGTTCATTTGTTGTACAAAAAGCCCATGCGACTCATCGCATATCGTATATCTCTTTCAATCGTTCACAATTACAATTGTGCAATTCAATACAGCCGCACTATAGACAGACACAAACACACATACATTTCAAGCACATACATCCATGCAATGACACAAACACTCAACTTGACTTTGATTGTATTCAATAGCCGTCGAAGAGAAAGAATGTGGATGGCTCGGTTGCATTGAATATAATATCAATTAAAATTGTATAGACACACGCTAAAACGAAACACAACACCGAAGAACAAAATATCAAAAACAATATATACATTTATATATACATACATTTTTAATATAACAAAAATACACCAGCGACAGCGTACAAAATAATAAAAAAAAACCAATTTCATTTCATTGCAACCGTATGTGTTGTTGTCTTCGAGTGAGTTTTCATTTTAATATAATTTTTTTTTTTTGTGTGCTATTCATTTCTTGTGCTTTGTGATTCCGTGTATCTTGGACTCTTACATAGAAGGTTTGGGTCCATTAATGTTTATTTATTTCGTTTTTCTTTTTCGTACATTTTTGCGTATCGTTTCGTTTCATCCGCCGCTTAATTACAACATAATATGAGAAAGAAAATATACAAGTAACCAGAAAACCACTAAGTCTCTTAACATCTCTATCCCGTTCCCATCGACACGAAATATAACCAACCCAAAACGAACACACAACCTTTTTCTTCTTCGCTTTTGCTGTACAAAAATCTTTTTTTTTGTGTATAGATGAACTTCATTCAGTTTTTGATGCGATTGAATCCATCTCTTTCATGGCGCTGTGCAAAATACGTAAAAACAAATAACAAAACAACGACAAAAAAAAGTCAAGCGTAAAGTGAAAAAGATGTGGTACAATAATAATTAAAATTGGTGAAAGATAAATTGAATTTGTGCGAAGATGATCGAATGATCGAAGCAATCATATTTGTGTTTGAAAAAGTGTAAATCTACTGTGCATTAAATACCTCCATATTACATTGCTAACACAGCGAAATGAGTTCGGGTTCTGTGGTTGCTTATTTTTTGCTCTTCTTGTTCACTGTTGTTCACAATCTTCTTCTTCTTTCGCATTCAAAATGCGTTTCCCGTTTACATAAGTGCAAGTGCAAGTGCATGTGCGATATCTGTGTTTAATGTGGGCGGCATACAAATAGCCAAAAGCCGCTTCCAAATTCAAGCAAATAGGAAACTCCCGAACGAGAGCGATCACAAAGATTTCATCTACAAAAAAGACACACACCGAAGAAGAAGAAAAAACGCAAAAGTTTTTCATACATAGTTTTTTTTTTGTAATATGTATTGTGTATGGTGTCTATGAAAATGAAAATGCGGCCGCAATCTTAGACACTTTCCATTGCAACATTTCAATTTGACAGTGGTGTTGCGGCATAGCTCAACAGCTCAATGTCCGTATGAATTTTAAGTGTGTGTGTGTGTGTGTGTGTGTGTGTGTGCGTGTACATATGTGTGTTATTGTTGTGCATTCGATTTTTAATCAAAGTTTTTCATAAATTCAATTATATGTTTTGACCACACACGTAATCCATGTTCGGAACAAAAAAAAAAGAGTTGAAAATCAAATCGAATCGACACGGTTTTGTGCTTCATTACACATATACATTCAGATAACCTCGAAAAATGGCCTGTATATTTCACATTCAATCCGAAACCGAGAAGAAAATTCGTATTCAACCATGCTAGCTGTTTCTTTTTTCAACCGAAAAAAAGTAATATGTCTGTCTTTCTGTAATTAAAAACGAAAAACGAGCAGCAATTCAATGCATTCACACACCAAAAACGAAACTCAATTAAAGAATATATAGATTTAAATGCATGCATGCCAGTGCCTGATTTGCAATATTCATTCTCAGCTGTGATTTATATATATATTTAAATGCATTCAATTTGTCACAATCGAGTCAATCATCTGCATTTTGCATTTTAATTGCAGCCAATTGATTTCCAAGAGCCAATCTAATATATCTATGTGCATACATTTGAATTGTGTGTGTGTGTGTGTGTGTGTGATTGCCATAAGAAATAATCAAATTGATTAATTAAATTTCAAATGTGTCGGAATGTTTTGATTTGATTTGATGGTTTTTATATCAAATTAAATGTTTACTGTTGATGGGGATGGTTTTATTTGAACTAAAAATCATATATATATTTCCTTAAAGTGACCATAATGTCGTCCACAAAATGTTGTTGGTTTTTCCTTTGCGCGAATCGTGAATAGTTGAGTTTATATGTACCATATTATATATCGCTAAAATACACCTGCTGTTATTCGTGCATATGTAAATGGATTCTGAGAGATTGTAAATATGTTTTTATTTCGCTTTTGCTATTGCAATTGTATTCCACTAATTGAAGAACAAAATCTATTCGTTACTCTTCATTAGACACTTAGAATATAATGAATGGCATTATGAATAAATATTATATGGTCGATTGCGCGAAAGATTGAAACATTTGTAAATGGGGATACTGGGGTAGCAAAACAAGCGACTGTCTTTTACGGCTTAAAATGACTTGTGTAAGAAAACACGCAAAAAATAAAATAACACACGTCGTACTTACTATGCATCATATATAATATAAATTTATGAGGATGAAGAAAAAAAAAACAGAGAGACACATCGGATGTTTCGGTACATACATCGCCTGAAAACGCAGACAATTATAGATGAGAGTGTACAATGTACATGTACATACTGATATTACTGTGGTCGTTCATTTCATGCTGGAACATTTTTCGAGCATTTTATACAAATCATGTTCGGCTTCTATATCTTTCGCTTTTTAGCCATTCCTACGAGTTCAATTGAATGTCTTGTGTCGCACTGCTGCCGATATCGTTGTTGCTGTTGTTGTTGTTCACTCCATGCTAAAGTGCGTATGTGAACAAAAAAAAAATGTTCAACATCAATCGCATTCGATCGGATGCACATACACATAATGTGCATTTTTGCATTTTGTGAACAATGTAATAGTAAATAGAGAATCCAGTTAGTGAAAACGAGACAAAGGGTTATATCAACGCCGCAAAGAGTCTCCCTCTCTGACGGAATGCAAGACAGTGAAAGAATTTAAAAAAAAATGAAGTCAATAATAAAGTCATGCCATTCATGCCGGCAATACTGGAATGATAAAGCTAAATACACGACAACCAACGAAAACGACTTAAAGTGAACGAATGTCAACAATTAACCATTATTTTGTGTGCTAAGCTATGCCTTAGGCTTGCGAACATGTTGTTGTGTCATATGGAGACAGATGAAAAAAAAGCAAGATATCATTCAACACGATTTACAATGAAAATTACAGACAAAAGAAAACGATTATTTCTTCGTCGAAATTCACAATTTTGACAAATGCAATGAGGCAGTGATTGTATTGTAACATTTCGTTGTATTCTCAATCGTCATATCCAAAATAGTGATAACTCAATAGATTATTTGTTTTTAAATAATTAATACGTGTTACGTGACAATATTTACAAATGAAAATCATTTATTCTTGATCGTATTTAATCTGTGCCTTGCACTCACATAGCATATATATTGTTTTACACCCGCGATAAAAAGAAACAATACGCTTCATTATGCGTAATTCAACAACGAAAATCGGAAATAGTAATGTGGAATATGTGTGCCAATAGTCATTTGTAGTTGATGTTAGTGTGAAAGTGGCTGAGATTCAAAGTTGTTTTCTAATGAACAAATCAGAGGTGTTATTGACACCGAAGAAGTGGCCGCACTTGCTCTAATATAATGTTTCAATTGCCGCACCTGAATACAAGACCCGCACCTCCGCCTTGCCTATAACAGTTCCGAAATTGATTCACAAAACATTTCAAGTTCATTTCATTTTCAAAATTAAACATTGAATTTATCTAAATTATAAATTTCATAAATTTCTACATTTTCAGATTTTGAGGATGACACCGGCATATTTGTTTGTTTTCTTCAAATAAAAGAACACTATTTACGGAACCCAGTGACCTGTGCGTAAAAAAGAGAGAGATAGAGATAAAAAAGTAACAAAATCACCGAAATACATATGCTGCTGCCGAAGACTACCATCGATAATCAAGCTAATATCTGCTAATGTTCCCTGCATTTCGTCACTCTCACTTTTCATCATATGAATGTGCTTGTGCCAAAATATTCATAATATTTACATAAGACACAATGAACAAGTTAGAGTATTCACGGCGAAATGGCACCCAGAAAATTCGAATTACAAGTAAGTGTGTTAATTTGTTAATTAATGCCAATTGATTGATTGATTTATTTTTGTTATTGTTATCCAACGAAAGACACTACATTTCATTTTCATGTTTTTGTTTTCTTTCTACTCTTTTTTTCTTCCCCATTCATTTCTCGGTAAATGATTACAGTTCTGTGTGCGCGAAATCTAGTTCGTCGAGACCTATTTCGTAAGTATTGTATTGTTAAACACTTTAACAATTTAGTTTTTGAAGTTTGTGTGTGCGTTTTTTTTGTTTCGTTTTTGTTGTTTAAAATATAATTTAATTCATTTCATGAAAATACACGAAAGTTGCAACCGGAAGAATCAAATAAAAAACAATGAGGTAGTAAAAGAGTAAACAAGCAAGAAAATGAGACGAAGAGGCGATAATTGATTGAGCGACTCATAAATTGATGTCGAATTGACGAAATGATTTATGATCATCGACCGTAAAAGACTCTTTAATTTGATTTTCTCTCAAAAATCTTACATTTGCCCTAGATGAAAATGTATTCCACCCAGTCATGTATTGTTTGTTGTTATTGTTTTCGTGATAATAATATACATTGAACGCTTAGTGGTCTTAATTTTTTTTCTCTCTATCAAAAAAACATTCAATGATGGTCTTGAATCGAGCAATGCGATGATTTTTGAAAGAAAATGAAAGAAAAAACAAAGTTTGCAGAAAAAAGCTACAGTATTATTTAATAACAATAAACTGTAAAGCGTAAATATGAGGTGAAAAATAAATATTATGAGCAGTCAAGTGAAAAGCATGTTTAAACCATTTCAAACATGCTCACTTACGATTTCGGGCTCTTTCCATGCGCGGTACATCTTTTTCCGCTTCAGCACAATACACATACATTTTCTGCATAAAGTGAAGCAAAAAATTGAGAAAAAAAATACAAAATAGAAAACCACACAACAGATGGAAATAGGCGCACACGTGAAATGCCCTCGCACAAGTACAATACGTCGACACGCTTTTCATTTTCGCTATGTATTTGGATTACTTAATTATTACGCCGGCAAATGATTTTCGTTATCTAGTCCAAGTGAATGTTCGAACGAAACAAAAAAAAAAAATGATACACATAAACTTTACGAGAGAAGAAACACAATGTCATAATAACATATGCATTTTAATCGCCGTGCAGAGAATGCAAACCGTAATAGCATGCAAAGCATAGACAAAACAGCAGTAATAATGAAAAAAAAAACTACAAAACAAAACTGTTACTTTTTCGTCAATCGAAAATGAGGAAAACCTCAATGATATCACATTTTAAGTGGCTTTTCATTGAGCAAAACAACTTAAATTTCGTACAATCTTTTTAGATTGTAATCTGTTTCGAAAGATTTTCGATGAAATCGGATTGACTATCGTTCAAACTAATATACGCAATTTGATGATTTCATTTTGCGTTCATTTGTCGTTTTCGTTAAATCATAGCCATTTTAAATCTAAGTTACTCAATGAAAAAATGTTCCTCTTTCTCTTTTCGGGGTAAAAAAACAGGCTTTCCTGATCCATTCGTCAAAATATCGGTGGACGGTACGGGTCAAGTATATACAACGGAACCATCAAAGGCGACACTTTGTCCAAAATGGAATACTCATTACGATTTGTTTTTGGGTCGCGGCGATGGTATCACAATTTCAGTTTGGAATCATCGTAAAATTCATAAAAAACAAGGCGGCGGTTTCTTGGGTTGTGTTCGAATTAGTGCCGCCACAATTCAACGATTAAAAGACACCGGATGTAAGTATTTGTTTTTTTTTCTCTCTCTCTATCTGTATATGCCTGTCTCTTTTGATAATAAATTATCATTGATAATATTTATATGACGGAGATAAGAATTAAAATAGAATGATGACAATAATCGGATGTTATATTTTGCAGATCAACATCTCGATTTAAGTAAATCATCAGCAGATGACATTGATCCGGTTAAAGGGCAAATTATCGTTTCGTTAATGTCACGAGATGGTGAGTGCTTTCGAATTCACGCTTACTCAATTGATGTTTAGCGAATTTATACAATAAAAATGTATTCGTAAATTATTAGGATCAAGTGGCAGCAGTGGTAACCCATTGGCAATCGTTGGACCAGGCGGTGATATTTTAGGACCAACCGATGAACGTGAATCAATTGCACCTCAAACGCAAGCATCGAATGCACAACAGGTGAGAATTCGTTAAACATAATATTCACATTGTTTTGTTGTTTCGTTATATAACTAAAACCATTCAACTTTTCAGGTGCATCCGGTATCTACGCAACGAGAACGACCCAGTGAACATGTTCAACATGAAGCATCGTCAACAACAGCTGAGAATAGCACAAGTCCAGCATCGAAAATAACGCCAAATTTTAATTTGGCAAATGGTTCAAATTTACCCGGTGATGATAATCAATTAATAAGTAGACGACATTCATCAGAGATTTTAGTTAGTTTAGGAAATGAAAATCAAAGCCGCTCAAATGAAGCATCAAATGGGTAAGTAAAGAAAAATAATAAAGAGAGCAATGTACACACCAAACTCATTCTCATTGATTTTATCCGTTTTTTCTTATCGACCAAAAAAAAAAATAGAAATCCAAATTGTGTGCGACAATTATCAGCTGATTCCATAACACCTTCACATACAATGGCCGAAACGAGTATACCGAGCGGAAGTCATGCGAGTCCGTATGCACAAACGCCGACAAATGAAGCGGCCAAACGTTCATTGCATCCGCAACAAATAGGAAATTTAGTTGGTGATATCAATGCATTAGCCTTGGACAGTTACAATAGTCAACAATCTCGACCCAATCAAAATGTTGGCTCCAGTTCCAGCAACACGAACGGAACAAATGTCCCACCAACAAGCCCAAATACGGTCAATGGCAATGTTAAAACGGTTGCAAACGATTATTTAGCAGGTGAATATAAAGGCATTTCTGTTTTTGTATTTTCAATTTGACGGATTTTATTTTAAATCAAGAAGCATTTAAGAAGAAAAAAAAAATGATTGCTTTGAAACTATAATTATTGTGTGAATTTCAGTGTCACCATCAAGATCGGTAGCAGAATCAACCGAAACACCGCGAGCAATCGATGTTCATCAGCGACCGCGAAGATCGTCACGTCATTCAGATGAATCGTCAAATCGTCGTTCATCGAGGCAATCTACATCGAATGCGGCTGCCGTTAGTTTGGTTCGAAGTGGAGCTCAATTTGCGCGACCATCATTAAATTTGCCACATGGATATGGTATACAAAATAAATTTTACAATTAACAAAAATAATCGAACTGAAGAACACAAAAAATGTGCTCAGTCTAATAATAAATAATGAATAATAATACGAGCCACCGAATTGAATTTCAATTTAACAGAAATGCGAACAACACAACAAGGTCAAGTCTATTTCCATCACATACCGTCCGGTGTATCAACGTGGCATGATCCGCGTGTACCGCGTGATTTTGACTCACAAAACATAGCTTTAGAATCGTTGGGACCATTGCCAGCCGGATGGGAACAACGAAAATCACAAACCGGTCGAGCTTATTATGTGAATCACAATAATAAAACGACACAATTTACGGATCCACGTTTAAATGGTCACATAATAAGTATGATTCGGCGACAAAATCAAGCGAACAATTCATCGAATAGTTCGTCAAATGGTACATCGAGTACACAACAGCAATCATCCACAAATAGTGCATCGAATGGTGGTACACGAACATGCAGTGGTGGTTCGGCAACAGCAACAAATGATTCAGCATCTCGCATTCCAGCAATAAATTCATCACAATTACCTGTACCTGCTGATCTACCACAGAGTTTACTTGAAAGTTCTGAACTTTTGCCAAAGTATCGTCGTGATTTAGATGTGAAATTACGTAATTTACGATCCGAACTCCAAGCTTTGCAACCACAATCGGGTCACTGTCGCTTGGAAGTGTCACGTGCTGAAGTTTTTGAAGAAAGCTATAGACTGATTATGAAAATGCGACCGAAAGACATGCGTAAACGTTTAATGGTCAAATTTCGCGGTGAAGAAGGTTTGGATTATGGTGGTGTGGCCAGAGAATGGTTGCATCTACTATCACGTGAAATGCTCAATCCACAATATGGCCTTTTTCAATACAGTAGAGAAGACAATTATACACTACAAATTAATCCCGATTCAGGTACCAATTATATGCTTTTCATCAAGATCCGATTTGAATGTGGACGGTTATTCAATGTAATCCATTGTAAATTGCAGGTATAAATCCGGAACATTTAACCTACTTTCATTTTGTGGGCCGTATACTGGGCATTGCCGTTTTTCATGGGCATTGTTTAGATGGTGGTTTTACAACGCCGTTTTATAAGCAAATTCTCAATAAACCAATTACATTGAGTGATATCGAAGGTGTTGATTCGGAATTGCATCGAAGTCTCACATGGATGCTGTAAGTATAACAAAATACTACAATTAACATAGATATTTAACGTCCGATTTAATCGATTCGATTCATATTTTGGTTTACACAGAGAGAATAAAATAACTGGAATCATTGATTCAACATTTAGTGTTGAAAATAATAGCTTTGGTGCATTAGTTGTACACGAATTAAAAACAGGTGGTGCAAGTATACCCGTCACCGAAGAAAATAAGCGCGAATACGTTAAATTGTATGTGAATTATCGATTTATGCGTGGAATTGAACAACAATTTCAATGGCTACAAAAAGGTACGCACCAACCATTAGATTTATATATATATTGAGTACGTATTTGCATTATGTATCTCTTTTTCTTCGAACCCGTTTAGGTTTTTGTGACTTGATACCAATGCAATTGTTGCGGCCATTCGATGAACGTGAATTAGAATTGATTATTGGAGGACTACAGGCAATTGATGTTCAAGACTGGAAGGCAAATACACGGCTCAAACATTGTACACCAGAAACACCACAAGTTCAATGGTTTTGGCTGGTAAGCATCTAGTTTTTCATTTATATGGATTATATTGTAAGATTTAAAAAAATATATATATTCAAATTTTAATCCGTATAATTACAGACGGTCGAATCGTATACAACAGAGATGCGTGCACGTGTGTTACAATTTGTAACGGGGTCATCACGTGTGCCATTGCAAGGTTTTCGTGCATTGCAAGGATCAACTGGTGCGGTTGGTCCACGTTTGTTCACCATTCATTTAACGGCCGATGTTCCAACGCAAAATTTACCAAAAGCGCACACATGTTTCAATCGCATCGATCTACCGCCATATGAAACGCAACAACTTCTCTACGACAAATTAACACAAGCTGTTGAAGAAACATGTGGCTTTGCTGTCGAATAGTTTTTCGAGAAAGAGATGAAAGAGAGAGAGAGATAAAATGTGTCCAATGTTTTGTGTTTGTTTTCTGTTTGAATTCGATGTAAAGTGGCCGAACGAACAGAACTAATCTATTTTTTATTTTTGTCAACTTATTCAATGAACTATATATTGAATTCTTTGCCTACGAAAATACAATGTACGTCTTAACACATTTCGACAACTTATTAGACCGCCGCGTCGCACATGCAATATCATCTTCAAATTGTCACAATATATCCATACAGACGATGAAAAGAAAAATAAAATAGAACAAAACATCAACTCCCAATGGAACCAATCGAATTGAATTGAGGAACGATTAAGCCTATTGTAGATATAGAAAAATTCTTTTTTCAAGCGATTTTGTGTATATTTATAGAGATAATAAGTAGACATTTTTTTTCTCCGATCGCTATTGTTATTTTAACCATTTAAATGAAATCACATAAATACGACGAAATTGTGAATTATTGTTGAAAACTGTTGAATGAAACATAAAAAAGCAGAAGAAAAAAACAAGTCGAATGGTTTTTTTTGTACGATCACATAAACAATACATACACTGACACCTGGACCGACAGATATATATGTTTTAATAAATAAGAATCGAAAATGAGTCAATCAAGAAAAATCACCGAACGTTATTCGGCGTAGGACAAACAAAGAACAAACAAAAAACAATAATTGCAATTAATAAACAATAATTTTGAGAAAATATTTAAACAATGTCGAATGTTTCTTACATTTTTTTGATGTTTGAAAAAAAACGAAAAAAAAACACACACACAACAATTCAAAATTCATCGAAATGCACAATCAATGAACCATCATGCGCCAATATCTCTCAAAATAAAAGAAGAAATTATGCAATGTGCACATTGGTATGATTCCTTATCGGCGGAGATTCAAGAGTAGTATGCTTATAAATATAGAGACACGAACAAACGAAAAATCATATGGTATATCGTTGTACAAGTTGATAGTCTAAATTGCTATGTATATTTCAGTATCACTCTATCACTTACCATAAAATAGACAAATGATTCTCACAATATACCATATTTTTTTATGTTTGTCAACAGTCACATAGTCTGAGTATCCAATGCATTGCACTGTGCCTTAATAAATGCAAGGCATATTTCACAAAGAATACGAGTGCTAATTTGTTTGTTTTTTTTTTTTAGAATTTATAATAATATAGCAGACATGATTCACATTGAACATCTTTCATTCAATTCAATGACATTCAAATAGATTTTATCCAATTCTTCTATATTCGCGTCACATCGATCAATTTTCATCCATCACACTAAGTATAAAACAGGATTGATCGAGAATCAATAACACATTGACACATTGATTGCTTAAACAATTTTTATAAAACACAATGTTCTTTTTGTAGCGGGTGCTTTTCTCCCTAAATATGCCATTTTTCTATTCTACTTTTTACATTGAATCAAATTGCTCGTTTAAATTTATCGATATTTTCAAACAGAAAACCATGTCCAAAAAAAAAACACTGATATTATATTATCCAATTTATTCAAAGACGTTTCAAAACATTTGAATTACTGTTTTCTACCCCGTTCAAGAAAAAAAAAATATAGCATAGCGACAATTGTTATTTCCCGAACAGCCGCCCACTGTTCGCTGTGATTGAATTGGGAAAAAAATTAAGAAAAAAAACAATGGCATGTGATTATTTTATATTAAACGAACACAACATAAATTGACTGAATCAGATAAAAAAAGAAACAAGAAGACATACCTTCACTTGTATACTATCCACATTTTAAAAACAAATATATTGAAAAATGAAATTGTGGCGCGCAAATTAGAAAATCTCTTTGAAAATGAAGAAAACAAATTTTTTTTTGATATTAAATGAACTATTGTAACGCACATCTTTTATTTCTCCTGTTTTATACGTACAATACGTTTGTATTTAGGCATCGATTTTTATGTCTGCTCAATAAATTTGAGTTTTTTTCTTCTTTCGTATTAAGAAAAAGAAAATCTCTTCTCAATGATTATAAGATATTTCATTATGCGACCGATTTTTTCGTAAAAAATTGATTAAGTTTAATTCGAATTATATATGAATAAAAAACATACGTCCCTAATTAGATATTTAAATTCCAAAATACGAGAGGAAACATTATGTAAAATATTGAAAATAAACAAAAAAAATTCAGTGATACATATCATAACGGAAAATTGAATTAATTGGTGAAGTTTTATTTTCTGAACAAAATGCTTAAAATCTGTATGCTCGTGTGCAAACAATTGGCCGAATAGACAATTTCAGTTAAACTCATTTGTTAATAATTAAATTGAAAACATTCCCCAAGAAATTGACTTGCTACTAAGCGTCCGTAGTCGATTGTTTTTTATACAAATTTTCCATCTTTTTCATACTTTCATTTTCTACAGGTTCTGAGAAAAGAGTTCATCATTCATTATTATATTGTGCGAGTTTTTGTACGAAATGCAGCATATAAATTGACAAATTTCTCAAACTAAATTAAAAAAATTGATGAATTGAAAGAATAAAAGAGCTATCACAATGTTTTTTTTTTTTTTCATAAATTGACTTTTTTCAATAACAAGAGGCAAGAATTAATAAAAATGCAATGAAAACCATAGCCGCTTCACAGATAAGAGTGATTGAACCGTTTGACCCTCTGAAAACCTATGGGTCGAGTAATTTTTTCAAACTTTTAAAAAGAAACAAACATGAATTTTGTACTCTTGACGAGAAGATTTATTAAAGTTTTTTTTTTGAATCATAAATTGTGGGAATCAACAATGAATTAAAAATCAACAATACAGTCTAGCTTGTTGACCGAGAAAAAAAAGGATTTCAATTTTTTACATTAAAAAAATATATATATCTATATTATTAAAACTGAATGTAAAATCGCGTTTTTGTGTAAATTGTGTTATTCAGTTTTTTTTTTCTCATGCCGGGAATTATTTCGGGCAATGCGATTTGTGCCGGAACGAACCCAAAAGTTCGACCTGATGCTCGACCTATAACTGGAGCGTCAACACAATCCAGCCCAGTGTGTGCTACATTGAATAGACTACATCTTTTTTTTGTTTCGATTACGATTTTTAACATTAGATGTTTCATAGAAATTGCTACCGATTTTCTTTCGTTTTTGTGCTCGTTCCACAGCTCGTCGTTCTTTGGCTGTTGCTTTCTTCGGTGCTTTTTTGTCTTCTTTTGAATCGATATTTTCAACATTGAAATCTCCACTGCTAGCTTTAGTTTTGGTGGTGGTTTTGGGGGTGGTTTCGACAGCGTTTGGACTCTTAGCTGTGTTTGTATTCGTTTTAGTTAAGATTTTCTTCGATTTTCGGCGAATAACTTTGTTTAATCCTTCATCATATTCATCTTCTGAGTAAAAATCACTGATACCAGATGATTCATCATCGTTCTCTGCTTTTCGTTTGCTTGACAATTTTCGTTCGGTGCGTTGTTTTTCCAACAATTCCAAATCGATTTTCTCCAATTCACGAATATCATCTTTTTCAAATTCCAAACCAACACGAATCTTACGAAAATCTTGAACTTGTTGCAAATCACGACCCTTCTTCACCGATTCACTGACCGAAATCTTATCCGATTGGCTGTCATCAGCGGCTTCTTTTTCATTCGATTGGTTTTCACGTGATTTTGGTATTTCAAAATCTTCTGGTGGTATATAATACGGTAATTTACCACGTTGAAAATCATTGAGAACCATTTTTGCAATGGCTGGTATATCTGGATCGCCACCTTTTAGTAATTTTCCACTGCGTTTGGCCAATTGTTCAAGAAAATCAACGTGCGATGTCCATTTTTCGATGTGATACGTCTTTTTGATGTATTCACTACGAACACGTTTCAAAACAGTTTCCACATAGTCTTCAGGCGACGTTACCAATTCAACACGAACCACACCTTTAAGCACTTTTTCGGTATCAGTTTCGGCCGATGGATAGACAACACCCGGACAATCGATAAGGAAAATGCGTCGCATCAACGTAATGTATTGCCAGACTTTTGTTTCGCCAGCAATTGGTGCAACGTTACATACTTTTTTGCTACGAAGTGCATTGATTATTGACGATTTACCCGTATTTGGATAGCCAATGAAACCGACGCTAATTTGCTTTTTATCAATGTGCAATTTACCCAATTGACGCAATAAATTAATTAACGAACCTTTACCAAATGGATGTGTCAATGATGCATGGAATGCAATGGTTGGATATTCAGCGCTTAAAATCGCCACCCAACGTTGTGTCACCCATGTTGGAATCAAATCGACCTTATTCAATATGAAGAATAAATGTTTGTGTGGCTTTTCTTTGCGTATAAATTCTTCAATATATTTTGATCGCGTGCCCATTGGATCTCTGGCATCAAGCACTTGTAATATAATATCAGATGAATCGATGACTTTGTGCAATTCATTCCAAATACGCTTACTTTGACCAGCACCAAATACCCAATCACGAACAATATCTTTTGAATCGGCTTCTTCTTTCATCAAGTCCACATCTTTATTTTCATCGTATTTGTCGGTTGCATCTTCGGCTTGTTTGCTCATATCCTCTAGATCGCGTATTTTAATGTTTGGACGTTTTCGTTGCTTTTTTGGGCCAAATGTGGTGTCAAAACTTTCCGTATCGAGCAAATGAACGCGTTGATATTTTGCCGTTTCATTTAATAAACTGATTGGCAATTGTGATGGTTTCATTACAACTTGGTATGGATCTTTAAGGGCTTTGCCCATTTCCTCTTGGAATTTTTGCAAAGCATTTTGTGAAATGACACGTGAATTGCTAAACCATTTTGGTGTTGGTTCAACGCGTGCCATTGTACCCGACGATAACCATCCTTGGAATGGTGCGGGTGTTATAATTTTACCGCCGGGGCTACGTTTTGCTTTAAAATTTCGATACATTTGTAATCGTTTGATGGTGGCTTTTGTACGTGGCTTTGCGACACCTTTCAAACCCGTTGTTAAACGCTCTGGATTCATCGAATGGCCACTCCGATTGAAGCCCTCTTTACGAGGTGCTCCAGCTGTTGATCGTACTTTTGGCATCTTTCTCTTTGTATAAAACTTCTACAAATTGTCATGAATAAAAAAGAAACAATTATGCTTAGAACAAGAATATATACTCCACATTGTTCACAGTCAATGGTAAAACGTAAATATTTAACAAATAATAAACAATTCACTAAAACTCGGTTCATTTTTAACTTACCTTTCTCGAAAAAAATCTATCTTTATTTAGTTAAAGTCAATCAAAATTCAATTTCAATTCGCAACAAAATAAAAAAAAATGATGATGCACGTCAATACTGTGTGCACACCATGCGGTTGTTATTTATTATTTTTTATTCTTTTACACTTTTGAGGTTATGTGTGTTTGTGTCAATGTGAGTAAACTGACAGTTCAATAAATTTGACAGTTTCAATTTACTTTCTCTCTTTTCCACGATATGCGAGAGAATGAGAAAGAGGGTGTTTCAAAAACATTAGAATCCCAGTGCAAAACCAATATCGTATGTGAATGTACATGCAAAAAACCTAATCTTTATTTATAAAAATGTGGTCGCTACTAAATAGCACCGTCTAACTTGAGTTTTAGATTAGTTATCTCAGTATACATAATCGCGAACGTGTGTGAAATTGTGAGAGAAAAACAAATTTCTTTTTCAAGTCTCGACCTTTATCATTTTTATTGGATTCATTCGTGCGCTTAATGTCATATAGATTTGATTTTATTGCGTTATCCTTAAATATCAACGTGAAATTTGAGTGAAAGAGCGAGAGTGGTGGGGACAATAAAAATGAACGAATTCGATCTAAAATACAATATTATCGATGAAAAAACACCAACGAATGCAACGTTATGCGGAAAACACAAAAGGTAAAACCAAAGTTTGACGATTTAAAATTCGCCTTTGATGTATTTTGATAATTTTTATGGAATTTACAGGAGTTTTGCATATTACACAATTCAAGAGAGACTTCCGATCATTTTAACAAAAATCATCGATCAAACAACCCGTGATAAGGATGAAATCGCCGATATCTTTAAGGGAGAGGTAATTACCTACATTACAGTGGAAACTTTCGAAAAGTGTTTTTTACTTATATATTTTACCCACAATAACTGATCACAAAATTAACGCTACAAATTTGAACTTGCTAATGCAAACAAAAAAAATCGTTTGCATCAGCATCGTTTGTCGCAACAGTTTGATTGATGTGTCTATGCGCTCATTTTTTTCACACACCGTTCTTGGTAGATTTTAAATAAACATTTGAAATTCATTCATCCATAGGAATCCAAGGACGATATTAAGGAAGCTATTGCCAACATGTCCCAGCTTAAATACGAACTACAAACCAACAAGGAACTAACGCCATTGGATGGAGAAGGTATATTTAGTCGTATATTTTTCTCACACGATTTATTTTCTCGTATACGATAATTTTCAATTGGATGTGAAGTTTATTGAGTCGTCAAAAGTCATATATAAAATTAAATTGAAAGTGAAAATATAAAAAGGAATTTCGAGCTTTGAGCGCATTTAAATGTTATTGAAATTAAATATGAATACGAGATGTGAGACTTCAATGGAAAATTTCAAAATAAATTTGTTTTTATTGAGCACTATAATTTATCATTGTGGGTAGCATAATAAAAGTTCATTTATCAATAACGAATATGATTGTACTATTTTGATCAGAGGCTGATAAGGATGTTTGGAATACGTTTATTGGGCTCTTGAGCGAAAATAATACCTATTTTTCCACAAAGTGGCTTTATGCGGAATGCTATTTGTATCGTCGACTAAAATCAATCTTCGAAAAAACGTGAGTTTGTTGACTAAATAAGCATTTTATTTGAAAAGAAAAAAAAATCCTTTGATTTTGACATTTTTTTTTTTAAATTTTCGATGTATTAATTTCAGTAACACGTTAAAAACATACGATTATTTCCGTAAGCAAAAGGATGCTGCGTTTACCTCGTCATTGCCTGCCATAGAAATGGTAGTTCAGCACACAGCTGAATTCTATAGTAAATACACAACGGCTGAAGCATCAACACTGCATGAACTTGAAAGCTTTTTCTACAAACTGTTACGTGTAAGTTTACGGTAAATTTAATTCGCTGTCGCTCCCTTCCTAATCCAAATGATGTATTTTTAGATAAATTTATGGGGTAATCGATGTGATCTATCGATTTCGAATGGTCGTGAAGTCAAGCAATCGGGTAATCCGTTTGAAGGTCTTGAATCGTTTGAATCATGTATATTACATGATCAATCGTCGGACATTTGGAATTGCATGAAATCGGGCGGACAATCATGCACCATTGATATTATTATGGATAATGCTGGCTATGAAATTTTCACCGATTTTGTGCTCACCGATTTCATTCTACGCTATAATTTCGCGCAAAAAGTTCGGTTCCATTGCAAAGCCATACCATGGTTTATATCAGATGTTGTGTATCGTGATTTCCATTGGACGATTCGTCAATTGGCCAAAAGTGAGAATAAAGTTTTACGTGCATTTGGCGAACGATTACAACAGTATGTTGATTCAAATCGCATTGAACTTCGACCGACCGAATACTTTTGGACCAGCCCATATGAAATGCAAGCAATGGAACCAATTGCACCAAAGTTATATGCCGATTTGGCCACAAGTCATTTATTAATTTTCAAAGGCGATCTTAACTATCGCAAACTATTGGCCGATGTAAATTGGCCATTTGGTACCCATTTTATTGATGTGCTTGGTGTTTTTCGGCCAACGAACTTATGCACATTGCGAACGGTTAAGGCTGATTTAATTTGCGAATTACCCGATGGAAAAGCCGATGAACTATCAAAATTGGATCCAATGTGGATGGAAACGGGTAAATATGGAGTCATGCACTTTGCACCAAAGGTCTAACGGTTCATCACGATGGATTATAATTTATATTGGACGCTTTAATTGGACTAACATTTTCACACAACAAATTGATTTTGTTTTCAAGTAATAAATCTCATTTTTGGAAAAAACCACATATTCGGCAACATTGCTTTGTTTCAATTGTGAATTTTATTAATTATACATATATAGAAGACAAAAACTAAAAATAAAACAGTGCCATTGCAATACAAAATCTAGAAATGTATTTACGCAAAATTCAATCAATAAAATTAAACGGAACATTATTAGATGAACATAACATATGTCTTAAAAGTCTTTGGAATAAATTCAGACGTTTATTGCGTTTCATTAACAAATGCAAATATGTCAAAAGCAAACTTTTCCAATTGGATTTACGAAAGTCTGTCGCAAATTGTTTTGGCAGACTAAGTACAAAAGAAATTTTTCGAGTGTTTAAAGAGAAACCAATCTCACAATCAACCATATATAGTGTTCTAAAAGATTATCGAGAAGGTAAGGAACCTGAAAACAGAAAGAAATCTGGTCGTCCACCAAAACTAAGTGTCCGGACAACGAATAGTCTGCTGTCAAGTGCAAAAAACATGGTTGAAAACCATCACGCCCAAGATGAAATCATGTTTTGGCCGAACCTTGCAAGCAGTCATTATGCGAAAGAAACATTGAATTGGCTCACTGAACAAAACATTCCTTTTGTACCGAAAAAGGATAATCCAACAAAACTCCCTCAGGCACGTTCAATCGAAGATTTCTTGTCGGTTTTCAAACGTTAAGTGTACGAGAAGGGCTGGGAAGCGCAGAACGAGCAACAGTGGATGGGTCGAATCAAGCGAAAGTGGGAGGGAATGGATACATACATCTGCCAAAACATGATTTCCAAGGTTCGACGTATACTACGAATAATCGAAGACAATGGCCCTTTAAAGTCTAATTTTAATATGCTATACCAATAAAAACGAATTTAATATTTTATGTTTGTTGTTCAAATGGCGAACGTCCGAATTTATTCCAAAGACTTTTTATGAATATGTTAAGGTTCATTTTAATTCTTCACAAAATTGAACGTTTCCATATTTTACTCTTCATTTTTTAAATCAATGTAAGAAAAAATAATTTGTGTTCTGGAGAGCAGCGCCTCTATGTTCATATTGTCATTGTCAATGTAGATGTCAAATGAGGCGTATGGTTAAAAGTCATAACTTCAATTTAACATTATAAATCTGAAAGAGGATACAATCATACAAAATGATTGGTCGCGTGCATTTTGTTCGATGGATGCATCAACCAAAATCGATGCATATAAGATCGGCGATCCATTATTCATCAGATGCAACATCAAACACTACAAATAACACAGATAATTTTCTTAAATATGGTAAGTGTGAATGCTCTCTGTATTTTCTTCTTCTGATTTTTGAGGTTATGAATTCACTTAATTCAAGTCAGCTAAATATTTTCAACGAATTTGAATATTTTTATTATGTTCTTTTGGGATTTCTCTCTTCAGATTCAGATCCATCCAAGCAATTTTTGCAGAAAACAAATCGTGAGCTCATGTATTCACTGACAACGCTACAAATTGATCGTGTATTTGCAACGCAACCCAAACCATTTGAACGACCAACGTATCATTTTTATTCAGCAGAAGAGGTGAAAAATAAATTGTCTGGAGCATTACGACAGGCAAAACGTTTACTAGCCATACCACCAATTTTGCCGATTGAAGAAGATAACATCCAGGTGTTGGCGAAAGATCCCGAAGTGCAAGGTTATACAAAAGCAAAATTTGTATTTTGTGACACAACATTTGGTTTAAAAGATCGAGATCGAACCGTTATGATTCGACATCCAACTGGTGTATTAGAAACTGCCGATCAATTGACAAAACGTCGTGTAATTGAAACATATTTTCCATTCAATGGTCGTCGTATAATAACGCCACGAATGTTTTTCGGTGAACACCTTCAGCGTCTCTTAAACGAAGGTAAATATTTATTTGTGCTAAACCGAGCTACTGTCCAATTTGAACCGTTCGAAAAGGATTATCATCGTGTCACAAGTTTAACGTATCAACACATCAATAAACAGAAGGCTTTTGATTCCTTACGATCGACGCGTCATTTTGGTGCGATGGCCTTCTTTTTGGCATGGCATAAATTAATCGATAATTTGGTAATTGATTGTATTGAACGTGATTATCTACGTAATGCTGTTGAGGCCATTTGTTTGATGTACAATATAAATAAAATCCCATACGATGTATACATTTTGGATCAATTAAAACGATATCCAAAACGTGATCACGAATATTTCTACTCGAAAATAATCGACAGCAAGGAGCACGATATTGATTTTGAGATTGAAAAAGTTGCCGGCAAAAATGAGGATGACTTAAAATGCGACGAAATTTGCTTGAATTTCCTCGATGAATATTGTAAATCGTCAAATGTTACTAAAACAAATGAAATCAAAGCCACAATACAAACCTATCGAGAATTGGCCGAAGAGAAACGACGACTTTTACAAGGATTACAAAAAGCTCATGGCATTAATTAACAACTGATGATTGCACCGGTGCGCATATAGATGGATGCGTTTTAAAAAGATAAATTGGATAGGCATGTTATAGATTCACATCCACTTTTTTTTTATTTTATAAGCAAAACAGTGAAATATACATATTAAAAAATGAAGAAAAACGCTGTTCATTTACTACAATATTTTGCTTTATTTTAACTATTTTTTTATCAACATTTTCTGCAATTTTTTGAAAATTAAAACAAAAGAGCATCTCTTAAACAAACATTATTGAACAAGACAAAAAAAGAACATCATACTTTATCACGTTTTTTAACAGATTCGTCGTCGGTTTCTTTAGTATTCGGATCGTTTTCAGTATTTTCTGATGCTTTATGGGTCGGTTGTTCATCACCCTCTGTATTTTTACTGCCATTGTTCATACTATTTTCTACGTTTTTGTTTTTTAGCGCTTCGCGAAGTTTATCGGTAAGATCTTTTGGTTCGCTAAAAGATTCTTTCGATCCTAAAAGAGCGGAAGAAAGTAAAATAAAGTATAAAATTGCGCATCAATTGCGAATGTCTACATTGAGTTTCTTTGTTTACATATTATTCAATGGGGAAGCGCCAAAAAATTAAAAGCCAACAAAAATTCAAAACATTGTCTCAATCGAAATAAAACTTTCGTTTTATTCATTCATTTTAATTTTGTTCACAATTCACGGTTATAAGCTACATGATTACAAAGGCGCAGCCCCATTTTTTTTTTTAAATTCATCTCTTAACAGTGGCGTTAAACTATTAATGGTGCTATGAAATAAATTCACTTGAATTCTCTGACATGTGTGTACGTGTGTGTGATGCACATTTTATTCATCTTTGAATATGGCTCGATATTCTGCTTCAGTTTTAATTTTCTGTTCTCTGGCTATAGAATCAGTTATATAAGATCCACTCACACCATCTTTTGGTTGTTGAAACAGGTAAATTGCAATGGCAATAACAATAAAAATACCAAGAATTTTTAACATTTTTTGATCATCTTCTTTGAGCTGTGTTTTCTCTTCGCGTGTTTTATCATGAGCATCATATTCGTCACCACGTTCTCCTTGCGTTTTTGTGTTATTAAATGAAGATGATGTATTTGACTTACCATCGGTTTTTTGTGTGATGCCAAAAACAGTTCCCGGTGTATCTTTTTCTAATTCAGCATACGCCTGTGTGAATGCAAAACAAAAAAAAAAGAAATACCATTCATTTCTTCTCTGTCAATCGAATTCAATTTCATATTCAACTCACCTGAATCAAAGCTTTCTGTTCCATGGATAAATTCTTTGGAATGGCTATTTTGATGTGTACATAATGATCGCCGTTTCCATATGTATTAACTCGTTTCATGCCTTTGTTAGTGAGGCAAATTTTTGTATGGGATGAGGTGCCTGGTACAATCTGCAACATAGACAAATATGCAATTTTAATTTTGAAAAAAAAATAACATTTTTTATTAGATTTTACCTGAATAGTTTGTGTTTCATAAACACCTTGAATACGAATTGTTCCTCCTAATATGGCCTGTGACAAAGATATCTCTGCGTCTGTATGGATATCGGCACCATCTCGTCTAAAGTAATTACTCTTCTCAACTCTAAACGGTGCAAATGAACATTTCATTTTATTAGATACATTTGAATTTTTTTTTTCAAATTAGAATTGTATTGATTTTCTTACTTGAACGTAATGAACACTTCTCTTCGACCGACTTGCATGCGAACAGTTTGACCATTTTCAACGCCAGCCGGAACGGGAACGGTAACTTTTTTACGTTGCACCTTGAGTAAAACGAGTAAATTTAATATTTTTTATGAATTAAAACCCATTCAAAAAAAATATACAATTAAGCCACAGAGTGATCAATAAACTTGAACCTACATTTTGTCCTTTTCCGTCACACTCTACACACGGATACTTATTGAATTGGCCAGTTCCAGAGCAATAACGACATGTTGATCGCATAATGAATGGGCCAGTTGATACCGTTTCCATGCCACTGCCATTACAATATTGACATTTCGTGGGCTTCGTACCCAATTCACAACGTGATCCTTGACACTTTTGACACGTATCAATAACATTGAGAACAACATCCTTGTTTACACCTCGAGCAGCTTGGGCAAATGTTAAATTCATTGTGACCTCTTGTGATGCACCAAATCCGTATTTCGTATCGCTAAAGCCAAAATCATCGAAGTCACCTTTGAAATTACGATTTCCAAAGATTTTACTGAAAGTGAAAAATTGATATTTTTTTAAATTCAAATTAGAAAAAAAAAACTTCTTATGGTTTTACAAAAACAAAATTTGTTGACATACTTAAATAAATCTTCTGGATTAATGGTCGATGTGTATTGCCAATGTTGATTGAATCCTTGACCGGTAGGACCGGCTCCACCACCACCATTGCGATTCATTTGTTCGGTTGTTGTACCGAATGTATCGTACTCCTTGCGTTTGGTGTCATCGCTAAGAATTTCATATGCTTCGGAAACTTCTTGAAATTTTTTACTCGCATTTGGATCATCTTTATTTGTATCCGGATGATATTTTTTGGCCAATTGATAGTAAGCTTTTTTAATATCTTTGCCCGAACTATTTTTTGAAACGCCCAAAATTTTGTAATAGTCTTTTGCTGCGAGCGATGATGTCGTTGAAATGGCCCTACTGCATAAAACTGCCAATAAAAAATAAAAAAAAGACAAGACTTTAATGGGTTGCCGTCATCAGCTGAGTTGAGGTTAAGTTTTTTCGAGATTCTTTTTAAATAAATCGCTCAATTTTATCCAAATTTTCAAATGACATTCACATTTAGATAATTTTCTTGATAGATCTCGACATGGTTTTCCATTAATAACATATTTAAATATTATTTTCCATCGCATTCATTTGGTATTTGTTTATTTCACATATTTTAGTGAATTTTACTCACTCGTATCGGGTCCACCGAAAAATCTGGACGATTTATGTGTAGTAGTTTGATTTGTACATATATGATATTGTCTAATATTTGCTTGATGTAGATTAGCCGACGATCGAACACCAATCAGTTGCAAATTATTCGAAAATAATTGCGTAAAACGAAATCGTGTTGCAGCCATTTCAGCAAAATGGAAATTTATTCTTTTTTTTCTATTCAAAAAACTTTCATATTGAAAGCATTATGTACACTGTCAATGAATCGTTGTGTGACTAACATGTGTGTTGAAGATGTCACGCAGTACGATAGGCTAAAACCTTTTGTATTTTGGTATTGAAGTGTGTGTGTGTGTGTATTTATGACAAAGTGCGAGCACACATGCTGAAGTAGCACACCAAACTGTCAAATGTTCAAAACGTTCGCCGATGTTTTCGATGGCAGCACTTGCAAATATTGAAGAAAATAACTTCAAACAATATGTTTTCAATTTAACGGCAATATTCAGAGTCATTGTCATTGTCTCGATGTTTTGTCTGTGACAAAAAACTTGTTTCATCCATTTAAAGTGAACATTTTTATTTAAATTGTGTCAAATTGTACAGAATATATTGCATAATTATAACATTTTTATTTTATTGGTAAGTTTTATTAGATTTTTTCACTTAATTTATGATAACAATCAATGTGTATGCAAGAGCGTGTGTTTGCAAGACTTTGATATGAAAAAAAAATCATGCTTTCGCTATTCAGGAAAGCCGAAAAGAAAATAAAAAAACATCTAGAGCGCATCCAATAAAAAGTGTGTAATGTTCTTATTTTTTTATTTGCAGTTCGTTCAAAGCACAGATAATAATGGCCGACGACCGAGTGTCGTATTTGTATCAACGCGATGCGAGCATCGATCGTATGTATCGTCCACGACCAAAGAACTGTACACGAAATTTGTATAAAGAAATCGAAGAAGATGAAGAGATTGAAAATTTGATGCCAAACGGAAATTCTGTGATAAATTCAACGTCGTCAAATAGTTCGGACACCGATACGGTGGACACACAGGCATCCGTATTTTTGCGATTGTGCCCAGTTAAACTGCCAAGTGTACAATACGAAGCTGAAAATAATCTATTGAAAGTGTTGCCCGTTAAATTGGCTGCAACGAATAACAAAGATTTGACCGAAAAACATTTTGAATTTTCAAAGATATTTCACAACGATGCAACCCAATTGGATATTTACAATCAATTGGTGCAATCATCCATACAAAACAATGAGAGTTTGACAGTTTTAACATATGGCACCAGTGGTTCAGGTAAAACATACACAATGTATGGAACCGAAACAGATGCTGGCATTGTTCAACGTGCACTCACCCAAATATTCACCAATAATAAGAATATCATTTGCCCGACAGCGGCGGCCAAACTTGAAAATGGTAATTAAATCTGGAAAATTATGGAAATAACAAATAAAAAACATGCTAATTTTTTTGTGTTTTTCTTCTCTTTCTTTAGGAAATATTTCAATGGTGTCAGAGCCAAATGCAAATGCCGAGCTAGAGTTAAAACGGAAATTCATTCGAAAAAATACAATGGCAAAAAATCAACAAATTATTGAAAATATTCGCATTGAACATGGTTTCGAACCGATTCAAAATCAATGGCAACATTGTTTCGTATGGATATCATTTGCTGAAATTTACAATGAAAATGTGTACGATTTGCTGCGATTGGATGCAACGAAGCGTGAAAATTTAAAGATTATCGGAAACGATGGTAATTCATTCATTAAAGATTTGACATCCGTTTATGTGGTGACGCCAAGTGAAGCAATCGACGTTATCAATGCCGGTTTGCAACAAGTCAACTATGCATCGACAAATATAAATAAGAAATCAAGTCGATCGCATTGTATTTTGATTCTAAATGTGATTCATTTTTCATATCCCGATCGATTCTCAAATAGCATATACAAGTTTTGTGATTTGGCCGGTTCGGAGCGCTTAAAAAAGACTGAAAATGTTGGTGAACGACTTAAAGAAGCCCAACGAATCAATACATCGTTGATGGTATTGGGTCGCTGCTACGATCTTATGTACCAAAATCAAAATTCGAAATCGAAAGAAGTGTTGCCATTCCGTGAGTCAAAATTGACCATGTTGCTGCAGAAATCATTGTTGGGCCACGAAAAGATCACAACAATTGTTACAATGGCACCAAAATTGGATTTCATGGAAGAAAATTTGCACGTTCTTAATTTTGCATCGATTGCACAACAAATTGTTTTTAAACAACCAAAACAAGAGGTAAGCAATAAACGAGCCGCACGAAGTACACGATTTTCATGGTTTATGCCGTCGTATTCGAACGAAGACGGTTACCGTGATGATATAAATGATTTGATCAAGGAGAATGAACGCTTGGAAGACGAACTCTTTGATCTGAAAGACAAAATGGAGCAAATCGTTCAAGAATATAGCCATCGAGAACAAGAGGTACGAAAACAATTAGTGGCCGAACGTGAAGAACAAGTGAATCGAGAAAAGGAGAAAGCCAACAGACATAAAGCATTCATTGAATCCAAGTCCAAAGAAAAGGTATATTTACATTTCTGAATCATTTCGTAACCAGGAATTGTTCACTTAAAACTTTACTTTTTATTAATCGGTAGATTGATCAGCTTGAGCGAACTAATGCCAAGCTACAACAACGACTTGATGAATTAAAAGGAAGTAACAAGGAATTGAAACGAAAAAATAAGGAATTAAAACGAATAGTGTGCCAACAACAACAATCAGCCTCGTATAATCATTTGGACAGCGAAGACGATGAAGATAGTGATGATGAGGATTCAGATGATGGCGAGGACTCGGCAAACGGTAATTCTTTCAAACGATTTGAACTCAATTCAAATATATACTCAAAATGTGTTGACCATTTTTTTAACAGATTCGAGTGATGTCGCTGTAGTTGATGACTTGGATAGTTCAGTTGAGAAAAGGCGACGTCTTGACTGATCAATGATGATCAAAAAAAAAACATATACCTCCTTGAGGAGTAAATATACAATACATTTTATACACTTTAACATTGTCTCATTTTGGTGGTCATTTTTAATGTCCTATCGTTCCATATACATAGTTTTCAAAAAAATCTTTCATCTTTCAAATGTTAAGGACCAAACATTCATCTGGCGAATAAATAAAACATAAACAATTAATACAGAAAGAGTTTTAAGTAATTTGATTTAAAATTCTGTAGACATTTTTTGAACACAAGTTGTACATAAACTGTCAACGAAGCGCAAGTATGTGTTCAAATCCAATATTTTTTGCATATTTGTTTACATCCAATGGCCAATTATGATTGAAATTTATTTGAAATAAAGTAAATTTTTATAATTACAATTAGATGTTTACAATTGAAAATGACAACAATTTAAATTCACAAATGAAATTTCCAGAACATGAGATGGCGCCACATTGAACTTTTTCATATTATTCGACAAATTTCTATTTATCTATTATATTAGATTGCAATTTAGTATAAGAAAAAGAAAATATTCCCATTGAATAAAAAAAAAACAATCAACTGATCAAGAAAAATTAATCTTGTAAGATCAGTCGACGAAAGGAAGTGAAAAACCAAACTGAACCGAGTTGAACCAATTCGAACCAATCAAATGTCATTCACACTCACTAGTTGTTGCACTGTTTTTTATAAACAAATTGTAATGAATGAAAGAGCAACATAAAATATTAAATGAAAAAAAGGGTGAAATCGATCAGATAAACGGGAATTATTTAATATTATTCTTGTGTGTTGTTGATGGCATCACGAATGGATTCTACAATAAGTTACATTGAATCGTGACCAAACGAAGAAGAATAAGTGAAAAAACACAGACCTGTGACTTACTCGAATAGGCAACAATAGAGAGCGCAAGAAAGAGATAGAGCAATCAAAGAGAAACAAGTCTAAAAAAGCAACAGTGCATGACTAATACCATACAAGTGCCCACGGATTGTGTATATAGAAATTTAATTGACGGTGTGGCGGATTTCAAGAGCAGGTACATTTTTGTATTGTGATATTGTAAAAAATAAAAAGTAAATTTTGCGGAAAAAACAACATTTTTTTTACTATTAGTGAGTGAAAGATGGAAACTAATTTAGTTTTTTTTTTATTCTCAAGAATCGTTCATGTGATGAGATTGTATTTCAATCGCGGTCGCTTTGAACATTTCCAATTCACTGTTAAGGTTAATGTAGTAAATCATATCTCTGTTTTTTGTTGTTGTTGCGCTTGATGTTTTCGCAAATAGTGAATGATTTTTGTTTTTGCTTGGATATTTTCATTAAGAATGCATTGAAGTGAAGGAATCACATTAGCACATTCAATGGAATTTTTGTATGTAGCAACGGAATTTCCAGCAATATTTATTAAATCAATTCGCCATAATAATAATAACATTAGAATGGTTCCCGTTAACTTGCACTTGCCCATAACTTTAACGTGTGTATCAGAATTTTTCAAGATTGCGTGCCTGTTGACAACTAAGAAAATGTAAATGCAATTTCTTTGACACAATTTTGTTCCTTGTGCTTTCGATAAATATGGGAAAATAGGGATATGCTAAATTTATAGTGAATTAGATTAGGCCAATAATTCCAACGCGAAAACCAAATACAACGAAGAAAACAAAAGAAAATATCGATGTTAATTTGAATAATATACGTGCGGCATACATAAAATGGATCATCTTTTTTTATAGCCATATAAAACGGAAAATAGTTCAGAATAGTTACTGTGAAGTAATGTATGTGTGTATGTGCTACCGTTTGGGAATTAATGAAGCTGAATCGAATGATTTGCGACACTTGTAGCATAAGTCATCTTCTATGCTTTAAAAACTATAACCATCTCTGTAATCGGTACATCATTATTCTGAGATATTGATACAGACTCGTAGTCACTACTATTCGGCCGATAATTTGTTTCGTTTCTCTTCCGTTTACTTCTCCTTTCATTCAGCAGTTTCAATCAACAATTCGCATTATTACTTCATTCTTTCTACGTTTTTTTTCTTCTTTCGAGTCTGAAATCTGATGTTGCTGTTTTTAAAAAAAACTGTTCATTAAATTGAATCGAGACGTACGTTCTTTTTTTTTGTACGTTAAATATTTCCATTCAAAGCACACACAATGGCAACCACAACGGCAACGTACACACATACATGTACATGTTTCTTCATTGGAAAATTGCTATAGAGCATTTGTGGATAGAGCATTTCCTCCAGTTGCTGCGCACATTTTCTCGCATCGTCACAGCGAAATCCATTACGTAGTCAAGTAATCTGCTCTTATTTCAGTCGCTTGACATCCACCATATTGTGCTGTTGAACTTGTACATTTTCCCAATTCGAATAAGTCGAAATTTTGTGATAAATTTGAAGTTAGAAAAGATCACAGCAAAAGCGAAGTTATTTTGGAATTGATCTATATCACATTAGGTGGGTTGATATTTGTCGTAATTTCTAATAATTCAAGTTAAATTAATCAGTTAACCAATTAATTAGAAGAGTGTATCTATTCAATGGGCGATAGATTCGCACACACACACACAGTGTTACGTACGATGTCAGTCATCTCAGTTCAAAGACATCATTTCCAACATAGAAGTAAAAAGACATGTAATTGTCATCATCATATTGATGGAACAGCCACATTATACAAAAACAATGAAAAAAAAACCATTTTACAATTAATTTATTTGCTCATTTTCAATAATATTTAGTTGTGACAATTTTGTATAGAAAGCAGTTGTCATTTTTCGCTTTAAGAGTGAAACACAATTTTGTATCAATTGCGGTACACATTTTCCCTTTCAAATATCGAAGTTAATTGATATATCGTTGTCGTTCAAAAATAGACGAGAATATACAATCAAAACTACTTCGGTAAATGGAAAAAAAAAAGCTTTTGACAATAACAATTGATGCGTGAATAACATCATATGGGAAACTAATAGTGCTGCCATACCCCTATGTGATTCATTGCGTGTAGGTCACACACACAATCAATATATATATACACCAAAAAGAAAAAAGAAGCGACTCGATATCCACTCTCAACTTTACTTCATAAATGGAATTGATTTCCATGAACAAAAAAGGGACAAACAGGGTGGCTGCTTTCCAAACGCGAACTATATTCAAATTGAGTAAAAAAAAGTTTTCGTTGTGAAAAACGACAGCATATTTTATTTATTTGTATCGGAGGCGTTATCTTGATTTCGTGGGAAAATTGCAGGTTCTTTTCCATTTTTTTTTTTGTATTTGCCAAATCAAACGATATTTGTTTGTTTCTTTTTTCGTTGTTTTTTTTTTGCGGTATTTGTTTGAATGATTTTGGACAAAAATACCCCGAGAGAATGAAAGAGGAGGCGAGTGAATCATAATAATGTGGGATTCAATGGACATTGATAGATAAAGTCAGGCGAAAATTTTCTTTGCAATAAAAAAATGTTGATTATGTGACGGTAAAAAGTAAATCGCCCCGAGCCGACACCTAACGTTTTGTTGCCATTGTACAATGATCCAGACGACAAAAGAATACATTATTCATTCCATTGAGTTTAGTCATTTGTGTGTGAGTGTTATTTAAAAAGAAAGAAGTAATAGCTATCAGTTGTTCCAATAGTCTGTTATTAGTTTACGATAAAATCTGAAGGCTAGCACTTGATATGCATAAACATGTTAATTCTTTATTCGTTAATATCATGAATGCGCTATAAGCCTACTCTGTATCTAAGAAAACAATAATAATTAAAAATAAATAAAAGATATCAATCAAATATTTGTCAAAATCATATCCAACCAAAAGCCAACCATAATGTGTTCTTTTCTTCTTCTTACAGAAATCAAATAGTTTGCGATGGAATTTCGATTTGATGTAACACCTTTATTTGAAACCAACATAATTCGTGTTACCAATAACTTGGTACCTCAAGGATTCATTGGTGACAAGCGAAGTGTACAGTAAGTAATAGATACATATTGCGTTGTATGTGTCAAGTCATTAAAAATCACTTTACAGCGAAAAATGTGTGTGTTTGATTTTCGAGTCAAATTGATTTTGGTTGATTTGAACATTTTCAGTGACGCAATCGCTAAGATCTCAGATATAATAAATGAATTGGGTGAGGCATCGGCACGTGCTCAGGGACTATCGAAAGCGGTAACAACAGCTCAAAAACTTCGTAACTCTGATCATATCGTTTACTTGTTGTCTGAACCGACCGGGAGAAAGTAAGTAAAATTTGTAATTGTAAACCCCATTAACCAAATTAAGCATTGCTTCCGAATCGAACCAAACAAGAACAAGAAGGTAAAAAAACCGCGTCACTTCCAATTCGAACAGGGCATGCTACCACATTTGTTTTGTATCATATAATCAAACCGAATAACCTTACGACGGACATGTTGATGGTATAGTCTTAGAACTTAATCGTTTCTAACAATAGTTGAAATAGCAATTATACCACATCGCATGGTGCATAGCGTGTGCTATTTTCCTCGTTCTCCGTTTGAACAGTGAAAGTCTTATTCCTGTAATTCTTTTTTTCTTTGGTGGTGGTTTTTTTTCGTTTGTTTGCTATTATGCACCAAAAACCAAGTCGCAAATACAAAACCATGCGACACAACAGAATCCATATTATTAGTGTTCGACTCACATCGGTTTATTTGACGAAAAACATGCTTTCAAGATTTTCAAGATATGGATAATGGGAATAAGCGAACATAACACATTGGCATAACCTCGATGACAACAACAACGACAACCATAGTGCCATTTGAATTGAACGAAAACAATATAAAGACGAGTTAGGTTTGATTACTGTGATAATTGTCGTTCATTTCACGCTTGTAATTTATTCAATACAAATATCTTGCAAGTCATGTATGAAGGGGAAGGATGGGGGATAAAATGGTTTTTGTTGTTGTTCTTATTTGGAAAAAAACAATTTGATACAAAAACAAAACAGTCCAATCATCGCAATGTTTGATGATATCTTTCGTTCTTTTTGGAAGTATAACTACAATTTTATTAATTCAATTTCAGCGGTTGTGTGACAGGACTTTTGAAAATCGGTATCAAAAATTTGTACGTATTTGACGCAAATGGTGAAACAAAGCCGGTGCCCGCAACGTGTGTACTAGATTTTTATGTGCACGAATCACGGCAAAGGGCTGGACTCGGCAAAGAGATGTTCGAATTGATGCTTGAACGTGAAAATGTTGAGCCACAAAAATTGGCCATCGATCGTCCATCGGACAAGCTTATCGCTTTTCTACGCAAACATTACGGTACGTAAAGTGATCGGTTTGTTTTTCCAACGAAATCAACAGAAAACAAAATGATTGATAGTGTTGAATCGCTTGCATTGCTCTCTACATAGGCTTGGTAAAAACGATTCCACAAATGAACAATTTTGTGATTTATACGGGCTTCTTTGATGCATCATCGGATCGTTCAGCACCGAATTCAGCCAGATCTGACTCGAAGGTTGATGCAAGGTAACAACATTCACTAACATTTCATTTTACCGAGTAAATTTGCCAATTTCATCAATCTTATTTTGGGACTAATGGTTTGGCTTTAATCATTTAATTAAAGAGAAAAATCACACAGAGCAATCACACTAATAATAGTGGCTGTGACAATTAACAATAATTTGTGCTCAATTACTATTAACAACAATTCATTTGCTAACGATTCAAAATCATAAAAAAAACTTAATTTTCTAGTCCTAATGCCGCTCTATTTGGAGCACATGCCAAAAGTGATGAGTATAAAAAACGCTTGAACAAAAAGAGTGCTGCGCCAGAATTGCCGTTCGTACAAAGTTCACCGATGGGACGGTTTGGAGCTAAAAGACCTACATGCAGCATGGCGGAGGTATACACCTATAAACCATTAAGCTCACTCTCAATTTTAAATAACTTATAATACGAGTAGAATAGTCAACAACAATCATTTATGTGCGGGAGGGTGATATAATTCACAATTTAAATAACGTCTAACCAACCGCATATCACAGACATGAAAAAATAACAAAAAGAAACACTATGAACTCACCTTGAATATTAGCCGCACACCGCTTTAATTTGATTTGCACCGAAAATTAATCATGGATAAATGGAACACTTTCCACTTCTTCCGAATTTTAAATGCATAAAATCAATCGTTTATTTGTGTCAAGTGTGTCCATGTCCGTTACACTTTTCACGCCGAATGTCATGCATCTACAGTTCAAATGAAAATGAAATAAACCGAAGAAGAGAAGAAAGAAAACAAAACCAACCATCCATTCATGTCTCATAATAATAAATTGTGATGCATACTTAAGTAGCGTGCAATGTGTGATGGGTAGTATTTTTTTCTTTTCTTTGTTGCATTTCGTTTTGTTTATCATGCCACCACATTTGACCTGAGCATAAAGAGTGGTCGTTTGTGTTTCAAATATGTTTGACCACATGGCACATAGTTCAGCCAACCAAATGGAATGAATATTTAGCAACGGAATTGTTTACGGTGCGGAAGTGAAAGTGAAAATGATTGATAGTATAAAAAACGTCGTCAATATCGTGTTTGCAAACACGTAAAATAAATAGACTTTCGCTTACTGCACTAAAACATAGCAAATTGTTCCGAAAATTTAACCAACAATTTTGTTTTGCCTTATTTCAGATCATTCATAGTTCACCATCAGCAGTAGCCAATGAACCGCACAGGTACACAATTTCTGAAATAATTTCATACAATCATTGACAAGCATCTCTTCATTTATTTTGATCCGTTTCATCACTCATTTTATTTTATTTCAGTTATTATTTTAAATGGCATTTCCGTTTTCATTATTTGTGTGTTTGTTTTCCTTTTATTTTCAGACATTTTTAATCTGTATCTTGCTCAATTTGACCGATTTAAGATCTATATTATTATTATTTTCTGGGGATTTAACTGCAATTTTGATGAGATTGTTTACTATCTACATTACTTATTCCAATCAACAGTTTTTTTTTATTTTGTCGAAATTGTTGCAATTTTCGTAAAATTACTATTTATATGTTTTAGAGTGTTGAAAATGTTGTTATAACTTGGCATTAGCTAAGTAGATCAGGTGATTTGAAAATCCCGCCCATAATACAATCGACAATATTGTATATAAAAGTATTAATTAGGAGAAAATTTAGGTTAGATCCGTTCGGTTCATTTTGTGATGACAATAATTTATTTTGAAACTAATTGCATATCCGTTCCAGTAACATCACATTTTTTTACATTAATCTTTTTTCGCGCCTTCTTATTTAAAATAAAATAACTCCCGGTGAAATTCTCTCACAATTTTCGAAAATACATTTCCACATTAAGTATTAGTATTCGACACCAATTTTGTATTTTATATAATATTTTGATATTTATTTTCTCTCTTAATTCTATTAATTGCGACCGACTAAATTGAAAGATTTAAGAGAATCGGGCAAAGAAACACTAAATTTAAGTCTATCACACTGGTGTAGAGAACTAGGATGTGTTTGCAGATGGGCTAATTCAATATAATTGCAATGTTCAATGACCGTCTATAATATCAATTTAACAACTTTTTTTTAACAAATTGCTAGAAGTAGAAGAGTTTTTTCCTTTCCTTATAAGGAGAATAGAAATTATTTTTGATAATTCTTTCATTTTTTTTCTCATCGTTCTAATACCAAAGCAACACGAACATGAGATTAGCTGAAAAATAATATCGAGAGAAAAAGCTCTGCATTAGCTTGTTAGTTGAAGATATATGTGATTTATAAGCTAAAACTCATTTTTGCTCAATATTTATACATAATTTATACGTTGTTTAATGTATTCAATCATTTTATCATTGTTAATTATTTAATTTAATTTAATTTGTTTCCCTTAATTTCTCATGCAATAAACATTTAAAAAAATCTCATTCATCAATTTATGTATTGTTTCTGTTTTATTGAAAATGGTTGTAATTTTGTGGCTAAACGAATATCTATATGATAAAACATGATTTCAGTGGGGAGAATGATCAAAATGAGATTGAATCGAGTCAAGCAGCGTCTGATGCCGACGATGTGGACGCCGGCACAGAAGTCAATAGTGATGCTGGAGATTCAAAGACAACCAACATAGATTATAACAAAAGTGTTGAAGACATTATTGCTGATATTGAGAGTACAAGTTTATCACTAGATCCGCCAACGGCGAATGGTGGCGATTCCGCAAAATTACGTGAAGTGAAATTCAATGATGCTATTGATCCAGAGCCACCGGCAACATTCCGTAAACAAAAACCAAACAAACAACATACCGGACTGAAAAATATTTCATCAAATGTTGGTGCGGCCGTCACACCATCCACTAAAATGGAATTCGATCAAGAGGAAGCTGAAAGCTTTGGTGTTGTTAAAATTGGTCGACCAATTGGTAGATCTGACCATCATGATGATGCTGTTTCCACCATATCATCGATTAATTCTGAAGGCATAACCGAACAAGGATATTTCGATCTAAAATTCTATCATAATAAACTGTGGTAAGACAATGCCTCCATCGCAGCAACATTTTTTTTTTAAATATCTATCGTACAATATATTACGAAGCGAAATAATAAACGTGCATTCAACCCAATATTAAATTATAATTAGGTGCAATATTCGTAACAGTATTCGTGTGGTGTCAAAGTCATAAGCGACGACCAAATAATAGTATATGGTATATATATGTATAACATTAAATCGATTGTAAACCATTTCCTTCGCTTCTTGTTGCAGCGCATATTCAAAAACAAAAAACGATGCCTATTCCATGCAATTCGATGTAGTAAAAATAGCTAAAATATTGAGACACTACTAAATAGAACTGTGCGGTTCATACATTTTATACACACGTAGTACAATTTTACATGAATAAGTTATTTGCGCTTTAGATTATTTTTTATTTGACAAGCAGTCAATGTGTATCATTTCAGTTCAATTCGATGGAGTTTCTATTGGCATTTTGAGGCACCGGAGAAATAGTGACATTCGCTGCCTATTCAGAAGCGAAAACGTTGATTTTGTTTTTGAGATAGATGTTTTATCAAAAATTGAATTTTTATTCAATTTGCTTTATTAGGGTAAAAGAAAATCAGTCTCTTTGATGCGACGAACTAGTTCTCATTTTTTGTTATTGATAAAGCACTTTTATTTGAAAACGATGCTCTATTTGTTGGAATGAGGGCAATTGATTTCTTTAAAAATAAATAAGACAGAACGAAATTTCATTTTCGGTCATAGCTCAATATGGGCCCATACCTAGGCCAATACACACAACATTCAAATCATGAAATTTATTGAACAATTTTATAAAAATCAAACACAAAACATATGTCTGTTCTTTTTGAAAATAAAGCAAAATATAACAAAATATAAATCAAATTACTAAAATCTCTTTCTGTTTGTATTAATTGATTTTTATTTTTTAATGAATTACAACACTTGGTTCATCTTCTTAACTTTATTGAAATCTATCCAGTATCCATATAATCTATCGTTCTATTGGATACATATAAAAATAACAACCAACATTTTCTAGCGTTTTGGGTGAACTGCAAATAAAAAGAATACATACTTTTAACTGGAGGTGCTTTTGATGTTTTTCATTTTCTTTAGGAGTTTCCTGAGCATGTTTTTTTAATCGAGTAACAGATTCATTGACACATAATGCACGGACAATAAAAAAAAGTTTAAAGAATAAAAAAAATAAAATAAAATCTATATGTATGTTCCGTTTATTTGATAATCGCTCATCTTTCACAGGCATAAAATATATGTTTAATGTACGGAAAAATATAAAATAAATTGGTGTCCATTTCTTGTGACAGTCCAATCAATTTGCTATCTATTCAATTTCAAGCTTAATACCGAAAAAATACTCAAATCTGGGAAATTAGTGTAAAAAAAATAACATTGTATCAAATGATTTATGAATCAAATATTCCTTAAAAAGATAAATTTTTCAATTGGAATAAAACACGCACATTTATATATGTATATATCATCCGGCAACTTTGGAAACCGTTGAGCATATGTAAATACAATCGAATCATTTTCGAGGCAACTCTCCGATGGTCTCATACAACGTTCTAAAACATTTTTAAAGAAACCAATAATAAATAATTTAAATCCATTATTATAAAAAAACCTCTTTTCTCTATAAATATTTACCGCCATTTGTGGAATCATTCGGATTGGCCGGCATCCAATCTTCATCATCGGTAAAAACACTTTGCTTCAAAAACGCCATTACAACAATTGCCTAATTGAAAGTGAGGCTAGGTTGCACACTTTTTGATTTAGTTATTTTCGAATATTTTGAATTCAAATCCCACAAAAATGAAAATGATATTAATGTTCACTTAAATTAACATTTAAAAATATATTTACATTTATTTTGTAAATATTTTCTGGTGTTTTGTAGATTTTTTGAGCAATCAACTTGTTATCATTGTGACAAAAAAGTGAGGTTATGTTAACCATTTTATTTTTCTAATTTAATATTTTTCAATATTGAGAAAAGTAAATCTCACAAAATTACAAAGAAAAATAATTTCCATTAAAAAACGTTAATAAACGAAATTTATTTATTGTTCCTTTTTTAAATTATTTTTCTGTACTTTTTAGACTTTTTAAATGGATTTTTGTTATTGTGAATATGCGAGCGCCATCTGTTAGATGCGACACAAACATTTGGGACAGATTAGTTCGATTTAATGCAATCAGGGAGGGCGTCAGTGTTTTCGGTCACAGCTAGACCACGGCTTCGGTGTATGTGCTACCGTTTGGAAATTAATGAAGCTGAATCGAACGATTTGCGATACTTGTAGCATAAGCCATTTTCTATACTTTAAAAACTATAACCATCTCTGTAATCGGTACATCATTATTCTAAGAGTAGTATAAAAATAGCGGTTTCATCCATACCGGTTTTGGCCACGCCCCAAAACAACTATTTCTCTCTCTCTCGCTCTCTATCAACTGGTTGACCTTGAATGATAAATCAACAGCTCTGCTTGCTGTGTATTTTAAATGGGCAACGTTTCAGTGTAAGATCTCTCTCTCTCCTCTCTCTCTCATATGAGCGACAT